>NC_047026.1:9637680-9657919 GCF_902652985.1 Pecten maximus
TTAAGAAAAAGGGGTGGTTTATTAAATTTTTTTAAAAAAAAACCACTTGCCAAAAAAAATTTAATTGTCTTTTTTAAAATAAATGTTTTTGGGTTTTCTTTTTCCTTTTTAATCCTTTTTTCCCTTTTTTCCAGAATTAAAATGTTTATAAATCTCAACCGTTCACAGTTTCCAGGCAATTAATATCACAAACAGAATTCATAAAGCTCTACTTGACAATGGCAACCTGTTTCTTACTATCATGCAAATTGATAATCCAACAGTATTCATATACTAGTAGTTCTTCTTGACAATTGTAAATCAGTTCTGATTAACAATTTGTCAAATTTTTCAAGTACATTCTCCAACCATTTCCTTTTCTAGAATTATCTGAAAACCTTCTTGTAAAGAAGCACTTGTCAATAATACTTGTAATATCTCTCTTAAGACCCCCCCCCCCCCCCCCAAAAAAAGAGAAAACAACAAAACAACATATAAATAAATAAAAAATGAATAAATTAAGATTTAATGTTCCAGAGTATTATATTTATGTAAGGGGTGTCTCCCGTTAACCTCTTATTTATGTAACACTTTCAAAGACGGTGTTAGCATGAATACCGTTTTAGAATGGTTACCCTACGCCGGTCCTTATCCGAATCAGTTACGTGCGTGCCCACCCCTGGCATCAGTCTCTTACTCTCCTTAACATTGACTCCATCAAGGTGTTTATTTCCCTTTGAAGGATATTGTTCAAGCTCCTGAATAAAGGCCCTGCGTGAGTTTGAGCGACGATATATGGGAACGTGATGACGAACATTTAAGGTCACTTTGATCTTTGCCCAAATGATATATTCATATCACTTTCCGTCTGTTGCGTCGTGCGTCCGTCGTGCGTAAACTTTTCATTCAAAGGGACTTTTTCTCAATAACCGAAAAGCCCAGAGTACTGGTATTGGGCCTGTAGCATGCTGGGATTAAGGGTTAACAGTGTTGATAAATGGAATACCTTGACCTCATTCACAGGTGTCAACTATTCTAAAACTTTAAACACATTCTTTTTGAATGAACAAAATGCCCTTAGACCCAATGTTAGGTCTGTAGCATACTTGGATGAAGGGCTACCAAGTTTGTTTAAATGGATGACCTTGACCTTTATTCAATGTTACAGGGATGAAATATGTCAAAAATCTTTAAACAACTTCTTCTTGATAACCAAGAGTCCGAAAGATCTGATATTGCGTTTTTATAATTCTAGGGTAATAGGCTATAAAGATTGTTCAAATGATTGTCATTGATCTTCATTCAAGGTCACTGGTGTCAAATATGCTTAACCAACATGCCCAGATACCTGATATTTGTTTTGTAGTATCAATGCGTAAAGGGCTATAACGATTGCTCAAATGAATTACCTTAAACTTCATTCAAGTTCTTAGGGTTCAAATATGCTTAATCATATCGACCGTTAAGGCACATGACCCTACTGTCTAGCTCGTCCCACAAATGCTCGATTGGGGACATAGTTGGACTGTATGGTGGAAATCAGGAACTGCAACGTTGATGGATACAAGGAAGAACGTGTGGTCTGAAGACTGAAGAGATTACCATGGATAACCAGGAGGAGAGGTGTTTTCACGTCTTGGGATATCCCTGCCCATACCATAACAGACCGTCCGGGACTCCTGCGAATCTGTCACTTTTGCTACGAAAGTGACAGAATATCGCTCGCAACGGCGTCGATAGACTCGTTGTCGTCCATCTGATCTGTAAAGCGGAAGCAAGACTCGTCAATCACATGTCTCCAATGAGCATATGCTTCTATCTTGACGTTGCGATGCAAAGCGCGGACATCAGCTCCTGGGACGGTCACCCTATCTCCATGCAGCTCTGAGACACCCAACTAAACGGGATATTGTTGTCTCGTGCACACAATATTACTGGACTACATGACCCTGCATTATCAGAGCGATGGCCCCAGCCCTATCGAATACACTTAATCACGGCATTTCGCTGCACAATCCCTTCAAAAAGAAATGTTTTGTGACTGATATGTAATGTTCAAATGTTCGATTTTTAGTGATTTACCAGCACATATTGAGCTAGAGTACCCAGGATGCACGCTTTCTTGAAAATCTGCTGAAGCATGCAGCGTAGAGTCAAGGTCGACTTAATTTTAACCTTATTTTCACTGTGCACTGATGTACCTCAGTGTGAAATTAAATTGAAATAAGACCACCTGTTTAAAAGCTATATAAGAAAAAACGAATATGCGTTTCTTTTTTCCGCTAGTATATACGGCAAAATATATGAAAAGTGAGTCGTACAAAAGTCGTTCCACCAGGTATATTGACCCACACTCCCTCTCAGTGCATCGTTTAAAAAAAGATGTTTCTGTTCCTGTTATCCTGTTCAAGTATCGGTACATTACCAGGATTACAAGGTAACTGCCTGTTATTTTTTCTGAATTCTATTAAAACAAATATGGATTATCATAGTGAATATTTTTCATTGTTGTATTGTTCTCAGCTTTGCAGAAACTCCTCGATGAATGCCTGGCTAAAAGGGTGCCCGTTATTGCCGTCGTGTGTGTTATTGGAACTACAGAGCACGGAGCCGTGGATCCAGTCGATGCTATTCTGAACCTTCGAGCAGAGTATCGGACCAAGGCGAGTAACAATTATAATATTGCAATCATTAGTACAATCAAGATATTGGTAATAAAGTCCCACTAAATGACCTACTTAAATATCTACTGAAAGGATATAGAAACGCAATCCGAAACTGAAAAGAAAATATGTTTTATTATACTTGATTAAACTTCATTTACATTACATCTTTATGTAATTCAAAATCACAAAGTAGCAATTTCAAAATTACTAAACACAACTTATCATTTGGGATTAGAATAATTATAAATTATAGAAGTGATAATTGAATAATTATTCGATGTTTACAATACAATGAATCCTGGTATATTTTACCCGCTTTTTCACCCGTATCCATAGAAACTAATAAAGGAAGGTTTTTTTTGCAATTAAACCACTATTTTCAATTGATTTTCAGAATAAGGTATGTAAACACTGTAAATTAATTTGTTACAGCAGGAAATGTAAGATTTTTTTAAAATGAAATAGGATCAGCTGACAGTTTAAAGCTTGGGTGACATGATATGTGATTATTTACTGATTAGAAAACCGCGAGTGCATTTGTTGCTATGCTGAACTTAGGTTGATTTGCTTTGTTTGTTTGCTGAGTTTATAACAACATACTCATGAACAGTCAGGATCATTTCGAGGCTGCGCCTCCTTGTAGTAGTTAGTGACTACCTTATTGAACAACACACTATAACATAATTGGATTGGGATGAACGGCGGCGACAAGGTAGCTTAATTGTTAGAGCATCCGGCTAGTGTTTGGGGTCCCGGTTTCGAACAATGATCTGGCCGTGCATTTTCCCTATCCTGTTAAAACACAGAAGGCCATGAACTCATGATTAGATGCCAATTGAAGTCTCATAATTAATTAAAGTTACATATTCCAAAACACTGTGAAATTATGAAAATTGTTAAACACTGGTAACCTCAAAACCATTCAATTTCCTTGTGCCAGTATTAATTTTTAAATGTTAAGGAGTGTTTTAAATGTCGCGTAAGTGAATTTAACCACAAGTGAGAAACCTAATATTAAAGTGGGGATATTAAAGGTAATGTGTGGAAAGAAAAGGTTTTGGGGTTATCAGTGTTATAAGATAACCATTACATAATCAAAGATCAAGATCAATTGGTGTGCAACTGACCCTTTTATTTGGTCAACCAAGATGACTGTCACAGGTTAATTTTTCTCTTATTGGTAAACATTTATATATTGTTTGATTTCGATTAAAATAGGTATATAGAGGTTTTAAGGAACTGCAAATTATATTGCATGGGTATCGTTGCCATATCAACCATACCAAGGCTTCTGATTTGGTGAAGCTTAGATATTGGATTTGGATGAAAAGTTGTAAATAGGGGTATTAGGGGAATTCGAATACAACCACATGTGTTTTATTGCCATGACAACCACATAGAGGCATCCAATTGGTCAACATTTAGATCCGAATTTATTTTTTTTCTTTTCCATAGAACCACGCTGATGCTTCCTATTGACAGAAATTTAGACATGGGACAATTTTGACGAAAACCTGGTCTCGAGCATGGAATCACTGAGCTTGAGACGGAAATCTCGAGTATTTTGATTTAGCAGGGTATCATGCTCAAGCAGAGTTATCGTCCATAACTACACTTCATTCTTTCTGTGACACTCCTTTAGGTTTCACCCCACTAGTATGGAAGTTCGTATCACCTTCAATCCAAAACAGGACAGCAGTTTGTCTACCTACGGCACATGTGAAGTTGTCATTGGCCGTCAATTTTTCGTTTCAATTGCAACTATTCATGAACAACGTAATTGAATTTGACCAAATTTGGTCAAAAACATCTCTTGGGGAAGGGTCATTTATTTTGCATGATTGATGACTCTTGGGCAAGAGATAAAGTCACAATAGAGAAAACAGAGGTAAGTACCCTGAATTGCTATAGACGCCTGAATGGAGTTCGGGCAAGAAAAAGCTGCATATGGAGATGGATAGGGTTAAAGGAAACAAACTTTGTATACAATTGATAGTGAATTTTGACCTAGGTCTATATCTTGTCTAGAACATCATTGGCTAATGGTAAACAGTTCTGTATAACGACTGGGTCTGTTCCGCCAGGGGCCGCTTAAGTTCCAATACTGTGAATTTAGCAATTTGTTTGAAATAAGATTCTTTTTTTAAAATATAGCGTTTGCCATAATAACTGAAATATACTCACTAACGATAGTATCATACAGGACCTTTTTTTTTGTTTTATTTTTTGTTTTTTGTTTTGTTTTTTTTGCTTGTTTTGTTTTTATTTAATTTTGCCTATGTTTGTTTGTGTATATCTCAGGCTGGCATTATGGTACGAAATCATGTTGGTTTAAGGTCTGTTCAGTCAATTAAAAGATTTAAAAAAATGTTCGTTGCATGCGATTCCCTGAAGCTGATGCCACGGCTTCAGTTAATAGGATTGTATAATGTTGAAATGGCCCTCGTAGATGTGACAACTTTTCTAGGCGCCTTACCTTTTTACAGATTTTATGTTACAGGGCCTAAATTTTTACCTACTGGCAGACGCAGCGTGGGGTGGGTACTATACGACCATAATAAGAAATCCACCTGAAGATGACCAGCTGCTACCACCATTTCCCATCAACGACTACGTGCGTAAACAGCTTTCCTGTCTGAAAGACGTTGACACTGTGACCGTTGATCCACACAAAACAGGATACTGTCCATATCCAGCAGGAAGTCTGTGTTATAGGTAATAATGTTTGAAGAATTTGACCACTGTGCCTGTTCTTATCCAAGCCTTTGCTATTAGAAACGTGAAAATTGAAGGATTTAACCAACTGGGATCGTTCCTATTCAGCAAGATGTCTGTGTTATACGTAGGCTTAAGTTTGAAAGTAATGGACACTGGCCGTCCTTTTCAACGTAAAGTATTTGTTATAAGTAAGTTAAAGTTTAAAGGACATCGGCGCTGTGACATGAGATTTGTCCTAATTGTAAAACAGAATCTCTTATTATCATCATATCGTATAACATCTGTTTCCTTTCTCTACTGTTTGTGTTCATTACTGCTTCATTGACAATAACAACACCCATAGTTCTAATAACTGCTATATACGAATTTCAATAATGTTGTGCTGGTATGTACATTACATTGTACCCAGCAGTACATTACCAAATTGAACCATTTGCGTATCATTGATGGGCTACCTTGATGATAGTTTGAAATAATTATGCCGTCAGTTTTAGATATATTTATTGGGTCTGCTCCACATTTTTCTGCTGATATATACGTGACAGAGAGATAGAGAAATTAAGGAGAGTTCCAGAAAGGTTAAGAAAGGGAAATACAAATATGGAGGCATTTTTGATTTCATTCCTTTAATACTTTTTTTGTGGTTTTCTTGAAATATAATTTTGAGCGCTACTATCCAGGCCAAAAAGAGTGGTTAATATAAGTGTATATCACTTGTTTCACAATAGTTATAAAATAAATATTTATATTACAAGTGGTATCGCCTACTTTGCATGCCCCGGGAGAAAGTCAACGCGACATATTTTTATAGGTGGAGTACGATATTTCTTCTTGATGCTAATGATGTAGGCAGAGTTAGCATCTAGTCAAGTTATATTTGCTTTTGTTTTATTTAAATCACATTAACTTTCGTCCAAGCGTTCTATTGACTGCACCAGCCATGTTGTTTCCTTCTCGACACATTTATCCGAATAATCTTCTCTGATCAGGAGCGATTTTCATGTTAGAGATGGACATACCTTCCTATGCATTTTGATTTGAATATTTATCGTTCAAGGCTGTTGAGACCTTTGGTCTTAAGGAAAAAGTATCATATTGATGACATTTATGGTTGGTGTTGTCGATGAAGTAAACGACGAATATTTCACCGTGGAACACTTATGTACTCTATCATTTTCACAGCTTTATACTCTTTTTGTTTAATGAAGGATCGGGAAGATGAAATTGTCTCTGGCTTTCTCTACTGATATGCTGCATAGCGCATCTTACCTGAATACCAATTGTTTTGGACTTGAGACATCGAAGCCAGGAGCGGCATCCGCTGGAATTTACCTGGCACACAGGGTACATATCAAATCCTCATTTCCCCAGCTCGTTGACATGTACGGTTTACGTCAATCTCCTTCAGTCTTCATTTACATTCTGCCAAAATTGATTCTAGGTAAACCTTATGTAAACGTTGAAATACTGTTGAACAAAAAACAAAGCATTATCAATAAAAGCATCTGATGAAAACACTTATGGAGAAAGTATATAATACACATGTCTGTTTTGATCAACGAGAATGTAAAGAAGGATTTTGATTAAAATTGATTCGCATGGCATTCAACACGTCATCACGCGGAAATTGACGTCGATAATAAAGGGTTTGAAATTTAAGAAGATGGAAACCTTAACTCGTTTTTTTTCTGAGAAAGTTCCTATACAATGTTATTTACACAGTAATATTCCAATACCAACCAAAGTCTCATACTTTATTTTGTTCACCACGCATGTGGATTTATGTTGTGCCACATTATGTTTCTCATTATTGTATTCATGTACAATATACATTGTTGAACTTTGTTGCAACTTCAACATTCCGATGAATTCATATTGTTTACAGGCTACGTATTGTGTCTGCGCTGCCCTGAGCGAAGGCTGCATTATGTATTTTTTAGTGGTTTTGTTAGTTTTCAATGTTTGCATTGATGAAATATAGTTCAACAACATCAAATAGTACTAGCATTGAAAAGATTTTTACGAATAGGGCAAGTTACGCATATATATTCTACTTTCCCTTTGTCACCGCATTCCTGATTGAAACCGGTTGGGTTGGCATGGAAGCAATAGACGCCGTGGTTTCAATACATATCTTTCATCTACATGATTCTGAATGTCGTTGAAAATTATTTATATATTATATTGATTTAATTACGATTTGTTGCATTCTTGTAGTGATGTTAATTCGTTTCCATGCCGCCTTCGACACTAAAACACTGAATAATTCCAATATCGGGACATAACCATTAACAACGATCGTCGTTTTTCCAAAAGTGCAACCTTGTATCCAACTTATAAAATGATAAAACGAGGCATTTGAAATAATTTAACTCATTAATGTAGATTTTGATGTGCGCCTGAGTGTTTTTCGCGTCAAATGAGGAAAAGTTCGATTATATTTAAAAAAAAACATCGAAGTATAACTTTTCCCCGACAACAAATATAATATTTTAAATGGAAACGTTAAAAGCAATCAGATGCATTGGACTTTTCATGAGAATATTGTTATACACTTTCAATTGATTACAGATGCCCCGTTGAAAAAAAAGTGATTTCTAACGGTGTTAATGATGTTGCATTTAGCAATCACATTACCTCAATATATATGCGAGTGACCTGAAAAGCCCGTCGTTATACAGAAGGCGATGTGTACTTTTATTTCAAATGCTTATTGTGCACGTACAGCATTGTAAATCAGTAAATAAAGACAATGGAAAACTAGTAAAGTGATTAAGGTACTGATACACTATGGGACAATATTAACAGTGGTGCGATATTGAAATGGCATTTGCAATATTAAGAGACCTACATCAAATATTATACCATGACTTCGCATTCGAATCGTCAATGCGACAGTTACTAAATATAGAAGTCTCGAACAGATTCTTCTTATTTTAATCAACGGATATTTTCTGTTCGCATACATTTTGCAGGTTATAGGGCTTCACAGTTCGGGTTATGGGCGTATCCTAGGACAATCAGTGTTCGGTGCCAAATTGTTCTACTGTGCTTGGCTCACAGTGGCCAAACCAGATGACAACTTCGTGTGCATCCCTTTGATCCCCATTGATGAAGCATACGAGGAAGAGATAGCGAAACAGTTCATCCGAGAGAGAATTCTTGGAAAATCCTATGAAGACCTTTCGCTGGTATGTACTACTATGCATAATTCGTAATTGTTATAGAAATATACATCTTCAGTGGATTAAAAGATAATATAATTGGATAATTACTGTCAATTCAAATACTTATAGACAACCCACATTGATAAATCAATTATAACTGGTCTGCGTTTTAACGTTAGTTGAACATTCTTACAACTGTAGAAATCGTTGAATTATTATGTCCCTGACAGTGACGTACCCGAATTTTTAACTATTTCAGTTGAACACTCGGCATTTGGAAGAGGGTATGATAACTTGTATTTCATTCTTGTGTGGTGGACAAGGATGCAAATAACGAATCAACAGTCATACCTCATCCTTTATTTCACTACGTCAAGTCTAGTGTGTAATTCTACAATTTGGAAACATACGAAACGATACTACATCTTGCCCATGCTTTCTTAACCATTTAATTTGTCTAATCTTTTCACAATTGTGTTAGACACAAGTTGTTTATTCCTGCAGGCAAATCTTTCAATACAATGACATTAGCATCTGTTATACAAATTTTTGTTCTGTTTTTAACAATAGGCCACTGTTCTTTTCTGACATGATATGCTCATTAAATGCGCATTAGGTGGTCGTCGACTTTGGCCTAGATCAATACTTTGCTTTAAGACACATAAATTGGTACGTATCGACCAGCCGATGCCAGGGCTTGAATGTATAATATAACTCCCATCTATCAGCTCCTTTCAACATTTTACCCCTGAACTGATTTGAACGACAATACTATATGATTTTTGAAAATATTTCTTTTGCCAAGTTTGCAATGTCATGGTATTGGATGTATTTTCACTCCTTATATTTACACGACCTTTGGTTGGATGAATCCATCATAGTGACAGTAAGGTTAATCTCAAAACATTTTTTCTCGTTTATGCGAAAGCCACCTATTTAGCCTTTTTTGAATATACATCATTACTTTCTTCCTCGTCAACTCGGCCTTGCAGGTAAGAACATTTTACCTGCTGCCCCCGTTGCTTGATCGTAGGAGGCGATTAGATTTAGGATTTTATCTTTTCTCTCTTTTTTTTTTACCTTTTTCTTCCTAACGTCTCCCTTGACAGAGCCTAACTTTTGTTCTGTAGTTGAGCCCCTGTGAGGAAGGCTTTGGGTTCTGTCCCCTGGCCTAGACATACCACATTCTTGAAAAATTGATGGGGTGTCCTATTGGTTGTCTTTGGCATAATATTTCAGTCAGGTAGCACTATAAATCGCCAAAGTTCCAAGCTATCACAAGGACACTTAACACGAACAATCCGCAGCCTCCCAAAACACACACACGCCCTCATCACACGCATGTATATCGCACGCACGGGAGGACGTCTTTAAATGACCTCAGCTGTTGATAGGACGTTAACCTAATAAAATCAAACATAGTCAACTCCCATTACAACGAATATATTTAGTCGGTACAACGTTTGTCGCTGTCTAAAAATCGCAATATGAGAACTGTTTTAAACTGATGCAACGAGGGAAGACATAGTTGGCAAAGATACAAAATATCAACACTACATCTAGATAGTCATGTCTCATCATTGAACAAATTTCACAAATCAGTTAGGAACATGAAAAAAAGAATCATACAATAGTGAAGTGATTCGTCTGTATATCAGTATGAGTTAGTAAAGTAGCACTATAAATCCAATATCAGTTCTTCACTAAAAAGTTGCATTTGTATAGAATTATCCACTTTTATGTTCAACATAATAATATAATCAATGTTATTTGAATTTTATACTGTATAGTTGGGGATTAATTTGTGCATATCTCGCAACTCGTTTCCTTTATTTAAGTCTACTGCTCCACTTTCGATTGGAGTGTTCTTTCTTACGAGACCGTTCATCTCTCGCAAGCCACCATGCAATTTCTAGCACATCGTGCAGTCCTGGAAACACTAATAAATTTTCGCTAGCCATCGTGCAGTTTTGGCATCACTGTGCAGTTTTGAATTTTGTTTGCCTTGGGCTAATCTATCGGCCAACAACACCAGAGCAGCAGGCCGTACGTTATGTCTCCTACTTTACCTAAAAAGTACTTGGTGTGAAAAAAGTACCTGCAATAATTTAGTATATTGTGAACTCGGAAGATTACCATTATTAAGTACTGGTTGAAACTGCGAAATTCAGATAATTGTATTTTAAGAAATTGCTGTGAGGAAAGGATCAGATCAAATGACATAAGAGCCGAATTATATAAGTTAGGATTAACTTATCTTTGGAACGATATAACATGCAATGATAGGAAGGATTATAAAATTATTGAAAATAGATTTTACGACGTTTTTCGTCAAAAACTTTTATCAAACATAACATACAAGCAATTCCAAAGGGTTTTCTATACAGACATCTTGTTGATAATTTTACACTACATTTATATTTAACCAAACCTATTAGTAGTTCTTACAAAAAGAATATAGCACGTATTAGACTAAGTTCACACAATTTAAATATTGAACAAGGACGGTATGGAAACCATCGTAGAGATCATAGGATATGTGAAGTATGCAACTCTAATGATATTGAGGATGAATTTCATTTTCTTCTAAGGTGCAACTGTTATACTGATTTAAGGCAAAAAATACATTAAGCCATATTATTACATTCTGTTAAATACCCGGAATATTGGAGAATTAAATAAGTTAGGCAAATATATCTCTTTGTGTTTTAAGCGCCGAAATAATCATATATAATTTTGCCTTAAGATAGGTTGATACAAACATATCAGAGCTGTACTTTCATTTATATTGTATATCAGTTTAAAAGACATGTCGAATGGTTGACATTGTATAATTATATGATATAAAGTTTATATCACTGTACTTCCTGTCTACAAATCAGTGGTCCTTATAAAGCTAATATGTAAAATCGTATATGTATATAATTAAGTGGGCCTAATCGGATATATACTGAAACGAAAAAGAAACGCAACATGGAAAATTGTGATTAATTTTGTATTAAATATACATATCTGTATAAAAATCGCGGAAATAAACATGCACCCTGCCTAACACCCATACCAATCTTCAAAATCACCCAAGTGTGACTAGAGACCTATGCACTTCCGGCGCGGTAAAAACATCAAAAACCGTGCCTGTACAAACATATGCGTTCTTTTTTCATTCAAACCAGTATCAATTCATCACTAACATTGAGCCACATCATCGCCAATACTTTTGCAAACAATAATTCCTTTTACAATTATGCCACGGTTATCAAAGGTTGATAGAGGACGTGCTATAGCGATGCTTCTGGCAGGGAACACGCAACTTCACGTCGCTCGACAATTCAGAGTTCACAAATCGACTATTAGTCGATTAGTTTCACGTCTTAACGCAACAGGAAGAGTCGATGACCAGCCGAGATCAGGACGTCCACGCGTAACGTCGCGACGTCAAGACCGGGTTCTTAGGTTGGCACACCTGCGTAACAGGAGATTAACGGCCGCTGAAACGGCAAGGAATACGATTGGTAATCATAACCGTCGAATTCATCCCCAAACAGTGATCAACAGACTGCGTGAGGCTAATTTGCGTGCAAGGCGACAGTACGTTGGTTTACCACTAACACCGCAACGTCGAGCACGTCGTATGCAATGGGCAACGGCACATATGCCCAGACGTTTTCCTATGAGACGTTGGAGGTCTATGCTCTTCACCGATGAATCTCGATTCACGTTATTTCGAGCAGATGGCCGTCAACGTGTGTACCGGCGTCGAGGCGAACGTTTTGCTGACGCCTGTGTTTTGGAACACGACCGATTTGGGGGTGGATCAGTTATGGTTTGGGCGGGAATCTCCCATGGTTTGAAGACGCCTTTGGTGATAGTCAATGGGAATTTAACGGCCGTACGCTATCGGGATGAGATCCTTAGGCCCCATGTTGTGCCGTTTGTTAGGCAGCATCATCTAACCTTTCAGCAAGATAACGCGAGACCACACGTTGCAAGAGTCTGTAGAGACTTTCTTGCGACACAGAACATTGTTCCTATAGATTGGCCTCCATATAGCCCCGACCTGTCCCCAATCGAGCATTTGTGGGATGAATTAGACAGAAGAATTCGAAATCGCCGTAACCCCCCAAATACCCTCCCTCAGTTAGCAAATGCACTCGTCCAAGAATGGAATAACATTCCAATACGGAAAGTCAATGCCCTGATGAACTCAATGCAACAAAGAATTAGAGATGTGATAACTGTTCGAGGAGGACACACACGATATTAGGGCACGGTTTCAAAACTGCTGCCATTTCAACTTGGATTCACGTAGGGTACTACCAATCATGACCTTCTAGCAAAGTGACCTGTTCTTAAAAATCTCTAAACATTTAAAGGATGTTACATCAATATTCAATATTAACTATTACATATGAAATTTAAACATAATGCTCACAAGTATTATTTTATTAAACCTACAATTTGAAGTTGCGTTTCTTTTTCGTTTCAGTATATATGTGGGAGGACGAGGATTTATCTAAGATAAAAAATCAAAGAGCAAGAGAAGTGTTTTGCAGGAATTCACATCAGAGGATATCCTAAAGTCAAATATCATAATGTTTACTAATTGGGTGATGTGACACTCAGTTCATCTCAAATTATGTACCGAATCGGTCGACCAGATAGAATAATTAAATATATCCATACAGTTTAAACAGTTGTTAAAAAGCATAATTTAAAAAAAATAAATAAATAATAAAACAAAACAAAAACAAACAAAAAACATTTATATTTTACGAATCGTAATCAACGCACCTATCGGTATACCCTTACCCTAAAATCACCCGAATATTACGTACCATAGAATTGGGATATTCCGACTTCTGGTTTCAAAAGTACGGTTAATTTCCATCTTCAGCTGTGATTACATTTTCACTCTAACGATCTGTCCTCCCGTTCAGAGATTTTACTCTGAAAAGGTAATGTTTAATGTTTAATCCATATAACTTATTTATTTAAATTTCACAAAGGAATATAGGATTTTTGGACATTTATTTGTGCTACCACGGAATACGGGTATGTGACGGTATATTTTTAAAGAAGTAGAAAAGGAAAACCTTGTTAATGTTATAGATCTACAATACTCTGTGCATCCATTTAAGGGCCGCGGATGGCCGAGTGGTTAAGGTGTCCCGACACTTTATCGCTAGCCCTCCACCTCTGGGTTGCGAGTTCGAAACCTACGTGGGACAGTTGCCAGGTACTGACCGTAGGCCGGTGGTTTTTCTCCGGGTTCTCGGCTTTCCTCCACCTCCAAAACCTGGCACGTTTTTAAATGACTCTTGCTGTTAATAGGACGTTAAACAAAAACAAACCAAAAACTACGTATCCAATGTAAACGGTATATACCCTCCAATGTAAACGGTATATACCCTCCAATGTAAACGTTATATACCCTCCAATCTAAACGGTATATACCCTCCAATGTAAACGTTATATACCCTCCAATGTAAACGGTATATACCCTCCAATGTAAACGTTATATACCCTCCAATGTAAACGTTATATACCCTCCAATGTAAACGGTATATACCCTCCAATGTAAACGGTATATACCCTCCAATGTAAACGGTATATACCCTCCAATGTAAACGGTATATACCCTCCAATGTAAACGTTATATACCCTCCAATGTAAACGTTATATACCCTCCAATGTAAACGGTATATACCCTCCAATGCAAACGGTATATACCCTCCAATGTAAACGTCATATACCCTCCAATGTAAACGGTATATACCCTCCAATGTAAACGGTATATACCCTCCAATGTAAACGGTATATACCCTGGCCATAGACAATGCTTTGTATATACTTGTAGAGATTTATATAATGTAAAAAGACATTAGAGATACGTTTTACATTTTTTTTTCTTTTGTCAGGATACCGAGGTCATGCATTTCCTTTCCAAGATCGGTCCTGATTTACCCATCAACGCCCTTGCTGTTAACGCTAAGGATAATACGTGTGCTGACAGATGTAACCGCCTCAACTTGGCGGTTTTTAACAGTCTGTCTCACACTGACTCCAAGGTTAAGAATGTTTGTGATGTACCACTATTCCTGACAAAATCGAGTCTTTCTAAAACAAAATGTGGAAAGATATTTGAAAGCTTTAGACAACGCCTTGGGGTAAGTTACATTCAGAAGATATATATATATTCATAGAAGACTCGTGACCTGACCGGGTCTCGAACTCACGATTTACGGCATACAATCGCCTAGCCAAAAATACCCGTCGATTGTAACACTGCAGCACATCAACTTTCATTAAAACATCTTGCAATGATAGTCAGCCCTATACCTTGACATGATCATGAAAATTCATATAATAGATTATACATATATGGATGTGAATTGCACATGTATAGCATATATTAAAATCATATAAATCAAACCGTTAACCTTCTTATTAACAACACGTAGTGCGCGATACATTGAGATATAACATAGTAACACAAATAGAGAAGAAAGACAATTGAAGGATATGTGCCCTGACCAGGTATCGAACTCTTATCTTAACCTATAATTGACTTTTAAAGTTACTTTTGAGATGTGAAAAAGGTTTTCCCCACAAAATTCGTTTCAACTGTAGAAGAAAGAGTTTCCACAATGTGTCCTTAAACTAAAGCAGCATAAGTATGAACCACCTTAGTGTCCATTGTTGTACCTTTAATCTGATGGGAAAATTTTTGATCCAAATAAAGTTAAATTACATTTCAAAACAATGTCTAAAACTATATCTAAATAATAATTACCAAATTGTTTTCCTTTTATTTTTCAAACAATATATGACAGTTTGTATGCCCAGATCATTTTGAATATTATTGCATATAAAAACATCAAAAGAAATAAGTTTACGATATGTTTCATCTACCTCGGTAAGCAACCAAAGAGATAAAATTTGTTCTTGATATTGTTCTTCATATTTTTGCAATTTGATTTCAGCATGAGGTCTTAATAATAAGATCTAATTAGCATATTTTGTCCAACGAATGATAATCTATTTCATATTATCTCATAGTATATATGTGTACTCTAGGTATCGACTGAGTCCGGTGATGTGCTAATCTTCCTGAAGAACACAGTTATGAATCCCTGGACAGCGGCTGACGCCACAATACAGATGCTTCTACAGGAATTCCGAAACGTTGTTACTCAGTGCATTACAGAGGTGAGGGACAAGTAACAATATGTTAAATACATGTTTATGATATTAAGGTTGGGACCAAACTGTAAATCCTTAGATGGCTTATTCCTGAAAAGAAAATAACATCTACATAATCATTAGTATATGATATAAGGTGTAATGTTTTGAAATTTTCTTTCTATATTCAGATTAACCTGTCTTAAAGAATACCAACATCGATGGAAAACATTCCCTCATCGAGATATCATGAAAGAAAGGAAGACGTGTCACTTTAATGGCACTTTTCACGTTTGCATGCCTGAACACTGTTTCATCTCCTACTTACACTATGGACATAAACGTTATTGTGTAATCAAGATAAATCACCCGTGTATCATTTTTTGTGGGTAAGGGTTTCTTGTGTAGCTGTTACACATACACTTGTTTTGTCTATCTAATCAGATTACCAAAGAATTATAAATTACCTCTCTTTGCAAATTTACATTGATTAAACATTTTTACATGTCAGATTTGGTAAATGTTAGCATAAACAGCTGATTCTTATGAACTTATATTTGGTTTGAAAACATTATGATCATCAAGTTGGCAGAACAGAAGAACAACAGAACATTTTCTGAGTCTACTTGTCCTTTATGATCCCTACCTTCTACCTCATAGGAATTTTTTTCTATTATAAACTGTCATAATAAAATGTATAACCCCAGGAAATTGTTTGGAGTCGGGTAACCTTAAAACTAGAAGCAAATGGGCATTATTCTTTTTTGGATATTTAACTGAAAGAAATTTAATCAATAATGTATGTACTAATCTGACAGATCTGCCGATTCAACATATAGTTGGTTTTCAAATTCAAGAATAATTACATATTATATGTCACTAAAATTATTTGTAAAAAAAAACAAGTGGCAGAGCACGTCTATGTATAGAAATATGCACAAATTAATGTATTGCAAAACAATATTTAAATTTTGCCAATTCTTAAAATTCTTTTTTTGGATATTTAACTGAAAGAAATTTAATCAATAATGTGAGGGACTATAACTCAACGAAAAAAATTCTAATTTTTTTTTGAGACCTAGGGAAGCTTTAGCTATTCATTAGATATCTTATCAATGGTTTTTGACTTGTAAGAAGTTATGGTTACCAGATCTAATAGTGATATCTGTGTATTGAAACCAAACTATAAATATTGCAATGTCATATCAATAAGTATTTGTGGATTTATACAAATTTTTATCCCAAATTGAGTATTCAATAAAAGATAATTATAGTATTGTTTCAGACACTTAAGGCATCAGCATGTTCATAACATTAGAAAAGTAAATGTATTAATTGTCACAGCACATGTCAACAAATAATATGATGTTAAAGCAATAGATGTCGAAAGCTAAATTCCTGCTTTGAAGTAAAGTTGTCAATAAACAGATTCATTGTAGTCAATTCTTTCTTATGCATGACTGAAAAAGTTGTTGCGATGATTTACAAAACTCAAAAAACAAACCAACCTCTATTCTATCTACAGAGAACATTGTACAAATACAGATACACCTAAGGTAGACAATAAAATCTGGTAATTCGAGTAAAATAGACTTAGATTTACATAAAATTTGTCATAGGGTTTCAACCCTAACCCTGAGAAGCCTTAGAAGTTATAAACATCTTTTCTGGGGTGCTCGATTTTTCCACTTTAGAAATATCGGGGGGTTGACCCCCCCCCCCCCCCCCCCTCCAAAAAAATCTAAAGATTATTGTTTCAGTAACCCTTAGGTTACGTTATGCTACTTTAGCCCACTGTATCTAGAATGCAGCATACACTAATCCTGGAGTAAGGTTATGTTGCATTCCTATTTTGACATTAATTAGCTTAATTAGCGTATAAGGATGATATTATATCATAGATACAACGAGGACATAAATGAGCTCATCTTATGTTGTATAACTTGTAAACATTCAGTTGTGATATAATTGTTAGAAATCACTAACACAGCTAAGTATTATATCACACAACTAAGTATTATATCACACAACTAAGTATCATATCACACAACTAAGTATTATATCACACAACTAAGTATTATATCACACAACTAAGTAGTATATCACACAACTAAGTATTATATCACACAACTAAGTATTATATCACACAACTAAGTATTATATTACACAACTAAGTATTATATCACACAACTACGTATTATACCACACAGCTAAGTATTATATCACACAACTAAGTATTATATCACACAACTAAGTATTATATCACACAACTAAGTATTATAACACACAACTAAGTAGTATATCACACAGCGAAGTATCATATCACACAACTAAGTATTATATCAAACAACTAAGTATTATATCACACAGCTAAGTATTATACCACACAACTAAGTATTATATCACACATCTAAGTATTGTATCACACAACTAAGTATTATATCACACAACTAAGCATTATATCACACAGCTAAGTATCATATCACACAGCTATGTATTGTATCACACAACTACACAAACTTGTAAGTATTATACCACACAGCTAAGTATTATACCACGCAACTAAGTATTATATCACACAGCTAAGTATTATATCGCACAGCTAAGTATTATATTACACAGCTAAGTTTTATATCACACAGCTAAGTATTATATCACACAGCTAAGTATTATATCACACAGCTAAGTATTATATCACACAACTAAGTATTATACCAGACAGCTAAGTATTATATCACACAGCTAAGTATTATATCACACAACTAAGTATTATACCAGGTAGCTAAATATTATATCACACAGCTAAGTATTATATCACACAGCTAAGTTTTATATCACGCAGCTAAGTATCATATCACACAGCTAAGTATTATATCACACAGCTAAGTATTATATCAAACAAATAAGTATCATATCACACAGCTAAGTATTATATCACACAGCTAAGTATTATATCGAAAACCTAAGTATTATATCACACAACTAAGTATTATATCACACAGCTAAGTATTATATCACACAATTAAGTAACATATTACACAGCTAAGTATTTTATCACACAGCTAAGTATTATACCATGACTTTTTTTTTTTTTTTTTTTTAGCCTGGGATATCCTGTCTGCCTTTATTTGTTGACTGTTTACGGCTATCAGATGGGACCGCTCTTTAGGGCCATTCATATTTCCTATCGTAACTTCCATAATGAATTATGTTTAAATTCACATAGCCCCAAATAGAACAAAAATATAGCATTATATACTGAAACGAAAATGAAACGCAACATGGAAAATTGTGATTAATTTTGTATTAAATATACATATCTGTATAAAAATCGCGGAAATAAACATGCACCCTGCCTAACACCCATACCAATCTTCAAAATCACCCAAGTGTGACTAGAGACCTATGCACTTCCGGCGCGGTAAAAACATCAAAAACCGTGCCTGTACAAACATATGCGTTCTTTTTTCATTCAAACCAGTATCAATTCATCACTAACATTGAGCCACATCATCGCCAATACTTTTGCAAACAATAATTCCTTTTACAATTATGCCACGGTTATCAAAGGTTGATAGAGGACGTGCTATAGCGATGCTTCTGGCAGGGAACACGCAACTTCATGTCGCTCGACAATTCAGAGTTCACAAATCGACTATTAGTCGATTAGTTTCACGTCTTAACGCAACAGGAAGAGTCGATGACCAGCCGAGATCAGGACGTCCACGCGTAACGTCGCGACGTCAAGACCGGGTTCTTAGGTTGGCACACCTGCGTAACAGGAGATTAACGGCCGCTGAAACGGCAAGGAATACGATTGGTAATCATAACCGTCGAATTCATCCCCAAACAGTGATCAACAGACTGCGTGAGGCTAATTTGCGTGCAAGGCGACAGTACGTTGGTTTACCACTAACACCGCAACGTCGAGCACGTCGTATGCAATGGGCAACGGCACATATGCCCAGACGTTTTCCTATGAGACGTTGGAGGTCTATGCTCTTCACCGATGAATCTCGATTCACGTTATTTCGAGCAGATGGCCGTCAACGTGTGTACCGGCGTCGAGGCGAACGTTTTGCTGACGCCTGTGTTTTGGAACACGACCGATTTGGGGGTGGATCAGTTATGGTTTGGGCGGGAATCTCCCATGGTTTGAAGACGCCTTTGGTGATAGTCAATGGGAATTTAACGGCCGTACGCTATCGGGATGAGATCCTTAGGCCCCATGTTGTGCCGTTTGTTAGGCAGCATCATCTAACCTTTCAGCAAGATAACGCGAGACCACACGTTGCAAAAGTCTGTAGAGACTTTCTTGCGACACAGAACATTGTTCCTATAGATTGGCCTCCATATAGCCCCGACCTGTCCCCAATCGAGCATTTGTGGGATGAATTAGACAGAAGAATTCGAAATCGCCGTAACCCCCCAAATACCCTCCCTCAGTTAGCAAATGCACTCGTCCGAGAATGGAATAACATTCCAATACGGAAAGTCAAGACCACTGCATGTTAAAATGGGCTGCCT
>NC_047026.1:10359900-10414663 GCF_902652985.1 Pecten maximus
CCAGACTCAGTTGTTCAACTTCCGAATTATTCATAGTATTATTAGCATATATCTGTATTTTGATACGATTAACATTGTTGGCTCATCAGTATTTTCTTCCTGCAATGCAAATATAGAACAATTCAAATTGTTTTATTAGGAATAACCAACCAATTGAAAAAAATATATTTTTGAAACAGTCCCTGTGTATAGAAAGTTGAGCCAAGGATAAAATGTCTGGCAGCCACTGATTGGCCAGTATGTTATGAAGTGAGAAAATAGATATGTAGCCTGATAGGTAACTAAGAAATGTTGATATACATTTCGTAAGTCCGATTGATTTTTTCCCCAAAAGTTCAGGTAATAACAATTAACAGGTAAACATTTCAGATTTTTGAGAATTTTTACTGCGAAATTCACCCATTTTCAAAATGGCTACCCTGGAGAAAATTTGAGCTGAAAGACCCAACTTTTTTTTTTGATTAGGTATTATATCAGACCCTAAACTTTTGTTATAAACCATAATTGTCATATTGAATTCAAGAATTTGAATGAAATACTCCAAAACGTTTTAACACTAAAGTCTATGGGGAAACAATTGGTTGGTTGGTCTCTATTATTGATAGTTGATGCTTGCTCTCACATAATTATATATGTAATGCCCATTTTTTACTTTTTCTTTGTGTATTAAAAAGGTTCACACAGAACAATTATATTATTCATGTATATATACAATAATATATGGGGCAAAGAAGTAATTCAAACAGTGTAAACAATAAGGTTTGTTAAATTTTCGAGGCAATCGCCCCTTTATCAAAACACAAAAAATCACAAATACAATCACATAATATATATAAGAAGTACTGGAAATACAATAAAATACAATAAGAATGTTTTAGTAACTGGAGAAACCACAATGAACCCTTCGGCAAACGTGGGCCGAAGGCGGATACTAGCGTGACTGCATCATGTTCAAACACTAGAACGCTATGCGACCAACGGCAGAGATATAATGTATATATTTTTTATAGTAAAATGGTCAACTTCGCGGTGTCCGAGACATATAATAGACAAAAAAGGAAATCTGCAAACACTCTTATTAATAAAGCGCTTTTATATTAAATCTTCACACGCTATACATCAACACATCGGTGTTACTTTTACATGGCCTTATATGGGCGTACATCATTTAGTTATTGTTCTGAAACCAATCCACACTCGGAACACAGTCAGGATATCTAGACAGATGTGTTACAGAAGCGAAGAATTGCTAACATATGTGTATACAAATTATCTAATAAAAACAGGCGAATTCAAAACCACATTATACCAAATAATGGAAATGGATGAGAAAATGAACCTTGTTTAGCTATGAGATCAAGTTTTAAGTATTATCATACCGAACATATTGACTCGGACCAGGAAGTTATTTGTAGACGAGTTATCGTTCTTCTTGTCTAGGGCTACCAGGAAGTACCCGACAACACACCTCATTTGTAAACACCAAAATATTGAAAATATTACCAACATCGTGACGACTGTCAGAAGGTAAGGTTTACTGTAATAATATGAACGGTTGATCGTTATTGTTAATTAAACATGTCAGGTTTTGAGGTTTTGGTATCAAATAAAGGTGATTAATAGGATGTAATGGTAATCCTACACAAACCGAAAGTGACTTGATAAAAGTTATGTTAAATCAAATAATACGAATATTTTGTTATAATTGGACATACATTCACGGCTGAGGTAGCATGTGTTCTACTGGGTTTTCTGGGTGTGTTTTCAATACAATGACACACAATAATATAACGAACAACTACTGTATCATATCATGCATGCATACTTCAACTTATATACCAATTATAGACCATTTTTACAAGAGATGTGTTGGTTTTTAAAATACACTATACAGATACTACAGTAAAACCATTTAAATCAATAACGTTACAATCATTCTTTGATATTTTAAGAGCTACCTCCCCTGAACTGTTCGAGTCAAAACCGCACCTCCCTTCAGTATTTAACTCAAATTACTACTTCATACTGCTATATATTATCTAATCATACGCTTTCAGAAATATTTGAATGAGCGACAAAAATAGCACAGGTACTCGTCTCGTCTGTAAATTACACTGTACACGCTATAATCAAGGCTAGAAACCCAATCGGCCAAGCCAGACCCAATTTCGGGAATATTATGATGGTCGACAAACCGCTAAATATTTGTCGATAGAAATAGTCTCAATCGTCGGAAAGATTATTTTTCTTTAATTTGGGGTATGATACAACGGAAGCGTATTAGGGCCACATTTAAACTTTTATTGATGTTTTATTTCCACACTTTAATGTGTAAATTATACAATATAATGTGTAAAATTTACACTTTAATCTGTATTTTTTACACTTTAATATGTAAATTATACACGTTATTCTGTAAATTTTACACTTTAATCTGTAAAGTATACACTTTAATCTACATTTTACACTTTAATCTGTAAATTATACACATTAATCCGTAAAATTTAATCTTTGGCTTTTCATGGTGTCATTTGGATACCTTGAGAGGTCTTCATGATTGGAAGGGAGATTATTTGACCTTGTTGAAATCAATATACAAGATATGCACATGAGGTGTAATTGAGTATTTTATCGGGGGTTAAAGTAAGTAAAAGCCAAAGAGTAAATTTTACGGACTAAAGTGTATAATTTACACATTAAAATGTAAAATTTACACATTCAAGTGTATAATTTACACATTAAAGTTTAAAATTTAAAGATTAAAGTGTAAATTTTACACATTAAAGTGTAAAATTTACAGATTAATGTGTATAATTTACACATTTAAGTGTGGAAATTAATAATTAAAAAAGTTTAAATGTGGCCCTAATACGCTTCCGTATGATTCAATATACAGTATATCAGATACAGCATATACAGTTGTCCCCCGTAATACCGCCAACGTTTGCCCAGTTTCAATTTTGGCGATAAATAGAACACTAAAGGGTATGGCGCTTTAACGGGGTTTTATTTTGTAGAGAAATTTGTTCCAAACAAAATGACAGCGGTATTCGGTGTTGGCGGTATAACAGGGGGCGGTATACCGGGAGACTACTGTATATATATTAGTACCAATCGGCACAATTCATATACGCACAGGAACATGGGATATTATTGAATCAGTTTTCTTTACACTTAAACACTTTAGACATATTTTGTTGATGCCTATCTTCAGTCAATATTTCCAGGGGAACATATAGATCACCATTTATTTACAGGGATGGCAGAAGCTGACCCGAGACCAGAATACAGATGTTTGATTTGTACGTCACCATACAAAGAACCGAGACTGTTACCCTGTGGTCATACTTTCTGCTGTCGATGTCTGACGTCATATATCGAAGCGGAACTCGTCACAGCAGACGAGGACCGACACTTCTTTCCTTGTCCTGTCTGTGAGGCCCCAATAAATCATTATGGCGGCAATCCGACCGTAAGTACATGGGCGACATGTTTTCCGAAAAATAATTCCCTTGTTTCCCTTACAGCACAGTCGTCCGGTGTCCTTTTCTGTGAGCCATGTCTACGCGGAAAAGAATCGAACTCTGCCGAGGTCACGTGTACCGAGTGTGATGAGAAGCTCTGTAAACAATGTAGAATTTGCCACGAACGAAACAAGGCAACAGCTGCTCATCAACTTGTCTCCATCTCTGGCAATGTTGGACAACTTTGTGATGTAAAAGTCTACGAAATCTGTCATAAACATAGTGGAAAACCCCTGGACGTGTACTGTATAGACCACAGCGCTATGTGTTGTAGTATCTGTGTGTCGGTGTCACACAGACAATGTAACAATGTTAAACCAATGGAGGATGTGATCAAGAAGACAATGGCTAAACAGAGTCCCGGTGAGAGAGAATGGAAGGAGCTGACAGAGGAAACAAAGAAGATGTTAGATGAAGACGATTTAGGGATAACAACACTAAACGCAAAAGAAAAGGAAGCTTCAGCGGAAATGACCGACAGGATACAGAAAGCTAAAGACAAACTCGATAGCCTCAACATAAGATTTCAATCTGACCTCGAAGATAAATGCGGAATATACAGACAACAACTATTGTCTCGACGTAAGTATATCAACACATTCAACATCAACGCGGAAAATTCACATCTACTGACGTCACGTTCAGATCAACAGTTATCAGAGCGTCAACGATTTTTCGTGAGAGAACAAACAAACAATCAGATATCGGGACATTACCGACGTATGGATCAAAACACAAAGAAAGAACCAAATAGGTTTGACATCACACTGAAGCTAGAGGAAACAATTGATGAAATCATGAAAATGACAACCGCGGGAAATGTTGACGTCACCTCGACACTTTCACCTGTGTCACAGAATGCAAATGGTCGTATATGTTCCTTGATAGGATCTTTGCTTTCGACGCCTTCAGCTACAACGTTATCGGACTCGACCTCGACTTCTGACTTAATGGGTTCTCTGCAGCATCTGACAGTCCAGACTACTCCAGTAACGGCCGCGGTGGATGTATGGACCGGGTCGGTATCTTGTGTACATACGGTTAACACCAGCACACTTAGAGGAGAGGACACGCCTTGGTTGACGGGAGGAATCTTTACTGACAACAATGAATTACTTATCACAGACTACTGTAACCGTAGACTAGTACTGTTTGATGATAAATATTCCTACACGAGAGAATATAAAGTTAACGGTCGCCCTACAGATATAGCACGTGGACGTACTGCTGATGAGATATTTGTGGCTGTAGACAAGAAACAGATACGGAGATATACACTACAGAATGGTCAGCTGTCCGTAATCAACACGATCAGTAGTCCTCTTAATACCTGTGGTATAGCAGTACAAGGGGACAACATCCTGGTCGGTACTGAGGATAGTGTGAAGGTTATGTCTATCGATGGGAAGGTCACAAAGTCAATAAAAAGGGGAGGATATAACACATACCTCGCAGTATCTGCATCTAAGTCCACTGTATACCACACATATAACAATGACGTAGTGTGTAGACGACTAGACAGTGACGCAGTAGTCTACAGGTACAGGGATCCTGGTCTGAATGATCCTGTAGGTATCGGACTAGACCGGGATGACAATGTGTATGTTTGTGGTTTCCGGTCCGGAAACGTTTACCTCATTTCACCTGACGGGTCACGTGGGAGGGTACTAATGTCCCAGCTGTCCGGTATCACCAGACCGTGTTGTATAGTGGTCCATCAAACCAAACAGGAATTCGTGGTTACTTCTTCTAACCAGGAATCTACTACACTCGAGGTGTACAAATTCACTGACAACAGCATATAAATGATTTGATGTACAGCATCAATGGAGCCGGGGTTAGGGATTAGGGGGTTTCGGGTAGGGGTGTAGCATTAAGTGTATAACTAGAGTGAGCAAAGTTCGTTTGTCCGAAATACGATAGAGGTAACGTCTTATACAATATTAAGTAAGATATTGATGTATTTCAAAGTGGGATTCTCCAGTGGTATGGATTACCAAGCGACTTAATAAACTACAATATTGCAGCTTTTTAGATAATTAGAAATGTTGTATATCATTCTGTATAAATGTTTCATATAAGGATTAACGCGCACCACGGGATACAAAGATAACTACTGCTATTAATAGCCGCCAGGAAAATGAAAGAAATATCCATTCGATTCATATATTTACATTAGGACGATTAAGAAAAAAACGAAGAACATAATACGAATACGAAAAAATGCTAAATTAATGGAACAGCCGGTGATCCCGCCAATGCACCATCGCTTACTGTGTCCTTCCGCTCCTCTAATTCTACTCGATGCTTTTTTTTTCTTTTTTTTTTCTTCCTTTTTTATTTAAAACAAGAGACATCAACTTTATCAAATGCATTTATTCATGCTAAATTAGAATTATTCTTTTTGAATGGATGGCAAGGAAACACAATTTATGGCATTTAAATGTTGTGTATTTTTCAGACGTTTTTTATATTTAACTGTTGTAAAGTTTGGGAAATCAGCACGTGAAACGTAGTTTTCATAATGTATGCATAGTGTTTTCAATGTCAAATGTGTGTTATTTTCACCTGGTATGTACATGTAAAGAATCAACACTCAAAATGTCAATATACACGCATGCATACCATATCCCCTTCACATTTACAAAGTGTTTGAGGGAAGGTAAACTTTCGCACTATGACCTAGTTGCCATTCCACCGTCTGAGCTAATAGATGGTCATGTCAACGTTCCATAGTGGTATGACATATCGTCCTGAAAGTATCTATATCCTATGGTTTTAATTTACGTGACATATATATCGATTCACGATTCATGACACCGTTGTAACGTAATTTGATTCTATGCAAAAACTGTTGACGTCATATAACAACGACGTCATTATAGGGGTTTTGAAATCCCAGCAAAAATCGTGGCAGCAAAGCAGGGGATTTTGCTGTGGCAGCGAACGGTAAAATGATGGCATGGTATCGGCACCATTGGTAATATCATGATAACGTCATGTACATATGTATGATATGATGACGTCAAATAAGAATATACGCTTACTCGTTGGTATGATAAGAATGACATGATATATATTTATATGTAGTGTTTTTACCATGATAATGATGTCATGTCTTATTTTTGTGTATCGTGTTTCTGTAGTATTGTATTGCATGAGTAATATAAATGCACTGTATTGGAAAATGTCGGATAGCAAAATACAGATAATTAAGAACAAATGCTACATTGGTAAACTAATGAAATACATTCAACAGCATTTCAAGTTTTTTGTAAAAAGCGGACATTTAATAAAAACTTCACGGTACATAGTCCTTGCATTTTGATAAGGTTAGGATTAGTACAGTAGTAATTTAGAATAAGTACTTGTTTTATCTGCTTAATAGTTGTATGTTCACACTCAAGGCATTCGTCACTGATTTCATTAAAACATAGATTACAAGTTCTAATAATTATTATTCTTTCTTTTGCCTTTAACCTCACAAGATAATTTTCAAATACAAAAGTTCTTTTATAGATAGGATAGGAAGATCCTCTTAAATAGTACTCAATATCGTTAAACCATTTTTTGATAAATTGGTCTTGTAATCTTTGTTTCAAAGTAAGTCTCTTTTAAATGTTCATATTGTGTGATATTCCCAGATTAAGTTCCGGTTTCTATAAATATATTCTGAACATTTATTAACCATTTGAACTCCATGATTCCATTTGCCTGTAAATTAAATATTAAGTTATACATAGCATTAGACAGATACTGCTAGTTATCAATTATGCCTAAGCATAATTACTCTTGTTTTAACTTCTGTATATAATGGAAATCTCCCGATCTCACCAGGTATCATGTAATTTACCGTACTTTTAAGCACGATGGTAGCTCCGTCGTAGCTTATAGTGTGACCCCTGGTCTGAAAAAACACTTTGTGGACAGGATATCTCTAGTTATACATCATCTACTGTAATCGAATTTGGCGAGAACAAGAAGTTATATATAGATAAGGACAAAACTGAAAAAATCTGGAAACCAACATTGTATTTTTTTTTACCTTGATCTGTTTTTTTTTGTTTTTTTTTAACATCCCTTCTTAGGTTACTACATCTGTGGATAGTTTGAATTAATGTATTCTGCTATGGAGACCCCTTTGCAGGGCCTACATTCCAGAGCTTTGTTACTAATAAAATTTGGTGCTTGACAAATGTGTTTCGAAAGTAAACACATCATAGGTGTAGCACATTTCAAATGTAGTAAATGTGGACATATTTCGAAAACTTTAAAATACAAAACATGTATTAGTTGCTACTTGTCATAAAACTTCTTTGCTGTATTAATGAAGCAATTGTTATTTTGATTAAAACATTATCAATTAATAGCTTGGTATGCTTTATTTGAATTTGATAAGATATGGTCAGTTTGACCTACCCTTGTATAAGTAGCCACAGGACAGTGAAAATTGAAATCTACGATAAGCAATAGATGCTGAAATTGAAATTTTAATGTTTGCGTCAATGTGAAAAACTTTTCGAAAAATTACCACATAGCAATCAAAATTGTCGTCTGGGATAACCTAAAAATCCTAATCTATTTTTCTCATTGATCAAAATTTATTTTGTAAAATTAGGTCACAGTGACCTACTTATTAGAGCATTGCATTAGGACAATGAAAACTGACATCTGGGAAGAGTAATATAAGCTGAACTTTAATTTTGCAAAATTAGGTCACTGTGACCTTCTTTTCGAAAATTGCCACAGAGCAAAGAAACATTGCAATAGAACCATGGAAATTGACGTCTGGGATGAGTAATATATGCTGAACCTTCATTTGCAAAATTAGGTTGCTTTGACCTACTTTTCGAAAATTACCACAGAACAAAAAACATTGCACAGGACCATGAAAATTTACATCTAGGATGAGTAAATTAGGTCGCTTTAACCTTCTTTTCGAAAACGGCCACAGAACAAAAACAAAATTACAAAAGGAACATGCAAATTAACATCGTGGATGAATAATAGATGCTGAACTTAAAATTAGCAAAATAAGGTCACTGTGACCGACTTTTCGAGAAATTTCAACAGAACAATGAAAATTGACACTTCGGATGAATAATAGATGATGAATTTTGCAAAATTAGGTCATTGTGACCTACTTTCGAAAATGCCAAAGAACAAAGGAACATTGAAATAGGACAATGAAAATTTACATCTGGGATGAGTAATAGATGCTGCAATTGAATTAAGCAAAATTTAGTCATTTTGACCTACCATTCGAAGAATTGCCACATAATAACGAACCATTACAATCGGACAATGTAAATTTATATCTGGATTGAGAAATTGATGTTGAATTTGAATTTTGTATAATTAGGTCACTATTACCTACTTTCGAAAACCTGCCACAGAAAAATGCACATTTATATATATGAATATTTATATACGTTGGATCCTGATCTTTTTTCAAAATAAGGTCACTACGACCTATAATCTCCACTCTCGCCGTATTTGGCGTACTGAAACTCCACATTTGCCCGCACCATATCAGCAATAATCCACTACTATTTGTACTTACACTGACAGAATTGCCTTCGGTGGAACTACACGTATACTAGTAACCCCATGCCGCCTTTTGTCCGCCATGTTGTTGTTTGCTATCGTCACATCAGTGTGACTCTCCTTCTTATATCTTAACAGATTAACATTTAATGTATATAAGTCATGGTTGTCCAACTGTCAGATCCATGGCGCAAATACATCAACCGCTCGGTACTCCAATGTTGGCCCAACTTTGTACCAACATTAACAGCAGCCCACTTCTGATGCGAAATTATTATTTTAGCATGAGGATGGCCCAATGTTTGCCCGACGTATGATAGCCGACGCCAAAGTTGGCCGTCCATGCTAACAAGTTTCCGACGTTGGACCAACGTGTATCTGTTATCTGGGAAAGATTATCTAATTAAAACATTTTGATCAGTATCTTTTACAAAATTAAATTTTCATTGTAAATAATTGCTTTGATTTGCTCACCTAAAGCACAACACATTAGAATTGAAATAATTTAAGATTTATTTTTTCGTTTCTTTTATAACCTCAAAATATTGATCGCAAGATCTTTTTGAAATTTTACAGAAACTGACCCTTAATTTTCCGATCGGTCCTCCAAGATGGCCGCTATTGCATCTGATTGGCCGAAAATTAGATATTGTCCGATTTTTATGATATTTGGTGTGTAGGTACCGCAACTTTACATTTCAACAAAATTGTCTCGATGTCCCGTCCTCTGATTAGTGGAAATTTAGATATTGTTTGATTTCAATCAAAAAATGGTTTACAAGGGTTTTGAGGGTTGCATGACAAAATGGTACGACTGCGGGGCCGTTTGGGGGTGTGAGTAATTGTTTCCCATTACAATAAGTACTTGTTATGATTCTATTAACATATTGTTGTTCGGTTTTTATGTTATATGGTTTAATAATTTTATGCAATGGCTGAATTAATATATGATGTGGATATCTTTGCATTGAAAATTTTGTAATTTATAATGTAAAAATTATTGAAGACTATAGTGAATTAATTGACTTTCTGATAAATGCTTCACAAATCAATTCAGATTCTTAATAAAGTTTCCCAAGCATATAGCGACACTGTAACTTTAACATGATCATTTTCAGAGATGATAGGGTAGAAATATCAATTGAAATTGCCACACGTTCTTCCTTAAATTTTGAATACGGTTTACATCATGATCTCTTTTGAAATATATTATTTCCTTTCCTGATATGAAGCCAGGTGTGTACATTGCTTGTTGGTATGCATGGTGGGTGTGGTCGATGAAAATAAAGACGCTAATTTCTCCGAACACCTGGTCTAATTCTTCTCACTTTTTTCGAATTTTGCGAACGAAATATTCGACAAAAAGTTCATATAGTTTTATTAATACATGTAAATCTATGACGTCACAATGTATACACCCACTCTGAATCAATATTCAGCACTCACTATAGTGCCTCTCATCGACCCAAATGATGATGAGGAAATACTGTTTTTAAGAAAATGTACAAGCTATATCCAATCAAATATCTTATGGTTGAAATACACAGTTTACCGTACTATGTTCTCTAGATTTCTTAAGCTTTAGTCCTATATACACCCACATCTTATACTGCACTCTCATTGACTAATCGTCTCCTCCAGCGCTCCTTGCTCACACTCTGATTGGTCAATCCCAGCTCCTCCTACCTATTGTACATGCAGCTCCTTCCATCTCCTCCTGTGTCGCTCCTCACACGTATTGGTCGATCCCAGTTCCTCCGACCTACATCGACTTACATGAATCTCTCTCTCTCTCTCTCTCTCTCTCTCTCTCTCTCTCTCTCTCTCTCATTTTAGTGCTGTATTACTAAATATACACAGGCCTACAGTCAATTACACAATATTGTAATACTCAAACACAACTTTATACAATACACATCACCTTATACATGCACATACCGTGTATAACTGGCCACTGGCTAACAATAACAGTAATAAACTGAATAATGGCTCGTAAAATATAATGTATCGAATATAATCCATAGCTAGCTACATATCTACCTTAACTATAAAAGGTCTTTTGCATCTTTGCATGCCTTTCTTGGTTTATCATACAACCAGTTGTGGATGTTTACATACAGTCGTTGAAACTTTTTAGCACTGTGCAATTGTTCACACAACGAGCACCAGTCCTTATGTTGGGACTGATCGTCAATGGAATACCTAGTCGTCCAGGCAAACGTTTCTTCCAAATTCCAATTTTCATCATCAGGCTTATTCATGAATGAAGCCAGGTTATCAGCTGTATCAAAGTCCGCTGTATCAAGATATGATCCTGGTGGGAAAAAGAGAGAATAATTCACACCGCCTCTCATCACTGGAATGGTAGACGGAGAGTGACGGTATGTTTTAAATGGCCTTTTACTGTTGTAATCGACACAAAGAGAGTTTTCAAAAGCTAAGTAATACTTGTAATGCTTTCGAAGGAGTTCATCACAATGATTTTCGTTTGAAAGCGGGCATTTATACTGTCCACATCCACCATACACGTGGATATCGGTGGACTTTCGCATAAGCTTTGTATATTCGTCGCGCTTACTAACGGCACCACAGTGCGACAACGTCCAAGCCGATATCCTATCTTTAGTTTTCCTCTCTTTAATCAATGCAGATATTGTGACGTTGTTTGGTAAAAAGTGAAATCTAAAAGGTGCTTGGAAAACATCGGAATCTCTTCGATATGTGAAAGTCCAATTAAATAAATTTGCCCAGTGTGATAAGTTATTCCAGTAGTAAGCCGGTGGTTCCAGACCATGCATAATCCATAGCTGACCAGGTTTCTTTTCTGGCGGCTTTTCTTGAGATTTTATTCTTGGTCCTTGGAACATCACCACCTTTGCAGCATCATAGCCTTTGGATCCATATGTCATTGTACATTTGTATTCACAGCGATTGAAGACACTTACAGTGATCCAATGGGGCATATTGTAATAATGAACGTGGACTGTTTTTTGTTCCAAATGTGGCGTTGGAGTTGTCGGAAAAGGCATGGCAATGTATCGATGCATACCATTTAATCCAGATTGAATCGATGATGCATCCCAAAATTGTTTAATCAGCAATATCGTCGCTACCACTGCAACCGTGAGGAAAACTTTGAACTTTCTGCAACAAACATAAGGGAGAAATATCATGAATGTGAATAATAATACAAGTATTTATCTAAGATATTTACATGCTATTATGGGCTTTAACTGCCCAATGATCAAAACCAGGCAAGAGTATCCACATAGATAGATTGATATACGTGTGTGCCTTACGAAGCCAATTTAAAGCTACATATGCTGTTGATAATGTCTGTCCCGAAATAAATGCTTTGCAAAATAATATTTCGAGAGGTGTTGACAATTATTCCTATTTCTGCGTAAGTGGAGTTCAAGTTCACAAGAGGTATTCATCTTTGAATTCTGACAGATCAAAAAAATAACCATATATGGAAACGAACATTCAAAGCTTATCGCCATAACGTTTCATTAAATCTTCTTCTAGGCTTGATTTTTCCATGGACGCAACGGGTATACTGCGAGTAGGTTTCCCATTCAGGTTTTCCTGTAGTGTCCCCATTAAACATTTCTATTGTTTTATTCATTACGGTTGAACTGTTGAAGGTCTATCCACATAAAGCAGCCATATTTGATTTCGTTACGTGTCCCTTAATCGAAACTTTCGGTTTACATAGCGAAACAATGGTAAAACCGACAGCTACGCACAAAAATATTAACGTTGTACTAATCAGGTTGTCTGTCAAGTTTGTTTCTTTTCCTTTACACAATATTAATGGAAATAAATGAAGTATTTTTTTTAAATGATGATGTTCTATGCATCCTCGTTTTGCTTTGTAATTTCTTGGTCCGATTAGATTTTAAATGACTGTCATTCAGTCATTTTGGATTTTAACATTTATTTTTTCCTCATAACTGATTAACATTTTGTGACATCAGGAAGCAAAGCTGGTCAGAATCAAACAAGGTTTAAACTAACCAAAGCAAGGTTGTTGTTTTTTTTTTTCGTCAACGATCAAGTCCTCTGTTTAAATTTAATAAATGGTAAACATGTGTTATTTCATTATGAAGACGAGTTACATGGAATCTGTAGTTTATTCGGTCTAGATATTTAAAAAAAATCATAGTAGATGACTTCAACATAGAACTTCCAATTATCACAAACACATCATAAGACTTCCTATGTGGGTTGGATTTTTCATATTTACAAATGCTCTAACACATTACAGTGGTACCCATCCCAGATAGATCCCCAATGAAAAACCTTTGATATGACTGAAAATATAGTTGGTGTGTGTGTTTTTTTAGCAAACCCTCTGCATTTCGCTTCGTTAAAAAATGGTATTGGAGTTTAGGTTAATTTGTATACTCCTCGATATCGGCTCTGGATCAGTCTTCTTGTTAAATGCTTGTAGAGTTGTTTAGCTCGAAGTAGTATCATCCACGGTTCAATTAATGTTTACATCAATTATTCATGGTTTATTAGCTAAAGTTCTTCGTGAAATATAACTAACAATTAAGTGCCAATTTAGTACTCTAATGTACTATAATTATTACATTTACCCTGAAGGGTCAGACACATACAGCGGTGCCCTTTCAACCGTGTCAGTGGTTTAGTTACCGCGAATGATAAGCACAACAAGCACAACCAGTTACCCCATGTCTTCAATGTAACTCAAGTTTTCTTTTGACCTGACACCAGACTTTCCTGATAGATGATGTTTGTTGTTGTTGTTGTTGTTTTTTTTTTTTTTTTTTTTTTCGTATTGTGACTACGACGGCGGGTATTTCTGATTGATTAGCAATGGCTGTGTTGTAGATGGCGTGCCTACAGTGCCAGGGGCAATATTTGTATATTATTCAGAATGGTTGTTGATGGCAGTGATTAACTGTATTTACAATTTAAGACTTTAGGTATAAATACATATCGACACAACGTAACAAATTCAATGAAGACATGTTGATACACAAAAATGGTGTTTAAAATACACATTTCCAAATATTTCTGTACTAAAGCCAATTTCATGTCGTTCAGTTATCTTAAACCTAAATACAACCTTCATTAATAGACTCTCCATATATTTAAAATCGAAAACGACATCGTGTATTAGCTGCAGGCGATAATGGCGTGTACAATTATATGCCGATTGTCGGCAGAGATATTTGTTTACTTTTAAGCATTGAACTGTTACCAAATGGTAGAATACAGTCGATATGAATACAATTTGGGTGACAGATAAATAGAATGTCGCCCGTCAATGTTGACGTGTCTTGCATTTCTGAAAATTCGGAACGAGCCCCTGTGAGTGTGACGACATTGACAATTTGATCATATTTCGTATAGATCAAGAATGGCACTTAAAGTAATATCGTGTTGACTACATTTTTCTAACCATAAAATGATTCTCTCATAACTTGTGACGTTGCTTTATTTTTGGTTGTGGCTCCTGTAAATAAATACTAGCATTCCAAAGCTCTCTAGGCCGAAATTAAACTGGCGGCCATCGTTCAACCTACAACACTTGGAGCTGTATTCCTACACTGACCGAATCACTGTAAATTGTAGTATACAGTCTCATGAATACAATTTGGTTTACTAACGACATATAGATAAATGCAACACAGAATGTAAATATAATGTTATGGATAATGTTTAGCTCAATGACATAAGAATAGCGTGTCACATCTTCAGTGTTGGATACCTCATTCCTCCGTAGTCATTTTCTCGTTCGTATATCAAAGGGGTCAAATAATTTTCCCGCTGACAACGTTACCGGTGACTTACAGTTTCTTCAGTAAATGTGACTTAAAAAGTGTATAAAATGCTATTAGATTGTTTCTATGAGAGTCCAAGAGCCTACAACACCACATGAAAATCCTTATACTTTTAAAAAGCGTGTCTTGGAAGAACATTGTTATGACTGTTCACCTCTCGTACCATACTTCGTTATCGGGCATCAGACCACAATTGATTTCCCTCTATATTCTACTAAAGAAAAATGAAAAATCAAAAAGAAAATCTGGTTTTCATATAACATTGTAGAACTATTCAAGTTGACCCTACCGAAGAAAGATAACTATATTTAAGTGTCACCGCCCCAAGATGTTAAGGGGGAAAATTAACCAAATATTACCACTCAAGCCTTACATGTATAACTCCATGTGTCCTGCCACACAAACAAACATGGAAATGTTGTCAAAACAAAATTCTATCACTAAGATAGATATTGCTCTATAGATATATATCAAAATTAAATAATGCACCATGCAGCTATCACAAGTGAAGAAATCGGACAACAGCATTTCCTTATGCTCCACCCCGGGTTGAGGCATTTTTGTTACACCCCAAAGGCAGGGGAAAGATTCCATTAATCTTTTGGATCCATATGTTATATTACACGTATAATACCTTAACATTAACCCATCATCATCGTGATTGAGATACGAACATTAGCATACAAGCAACTGGACCGAAAGGACAAAAAAAAAACGTGTCCTAATGTATCTAATGCAAAGTGAATTATAGCCAATCAGAATCGTTGTCAGAAACGACCAATCGGCTTCGAAAGTGGTTACACGCTAGGGTATCGGTGTGTAAACAAAACAATAATTGGATTGATTTAACACATAAAACAATCTATATAATATAGGTAGATCTTTTTTTAGTATAATTTACTTTAATTTGATATTAATGTTATTCCGGATCAGAAAGATAAAGAAAAAAGAATCTTTCGATTGGAGACTGCTTAAAGGTGAGGTGAACGCCAATAACATTTAAATTAACATTAGTTCCGGTGTAACGTTGAAAATGGACCCCCGTGGAAAATGGAACCCGGTCCATTTTCCATTTTCCACGGGGGTCCATTTTCAACGTTACACCGGCCCCCACTCCAATTTCTTTTAATTTTTTCACTATACCTAGATACATCAAAATAAGCAATAGTCGTGTAAATGATTTATCCTTATCTCAACCGATAGTCGTAGGGGACCTCCCTGCATAACACCAAGTTGAGTGAAAATGGTACCCTAACAATATGGTTAATGGTTTTCACAGGCTAATGTTAATTTACAAATCAATTATAAGTAACAGTGTATACATTTACTGTCATTTTGATATATGTCATATTAACATACAGGTGGTAAGCAAAGTGATAAATATAGTAAGAAAAACATGTAAAATCTTCATAAAATTTGAAATTTATCCAGCATTGTTAACTTGAATTAGTATAGTTGCATTTTCGGTCTTTATTGTGTACTTCTTTAAAACAAATTATGTATTTGTATATTTTCTGAAATAATCAATTTGATGAAATTTTAAAGCCGGTAAATATCTTGTCAAACATGTCAAATGCACAATCTTAAAAGTTTATATGTCTAATCGTAACTTTATCTCATACAATGCGGCCTGTTATACGAATTAACGACAGTTATAATGTTACAAAGTTGACTCTTTCACTTCACTTGTGTTTTAACCAACTACGTCTTGTTTAATAGAGCCCGTGATCATTGTATTTCACTAACTATACAGCGGTATTAGACTTAAGTTTGTTCTTAGGTACGTGTTCGAGTACGTTTACACAGTATTTCAACGTGTATAATAGGTATTATTAAAATGTCATGAGTTACTTACGTCATGATATGGGCTGGCATTTCGTACTCGACTCTGGACGATCACAACAAGCTGAGGTAAATCGGTATCTTACAGTATATATAAAGCGACCGGTAAGTGGCCGCAGCCAATCAAGTTAAACTTCATTCTATTATGTGGGCATTTCGGTCCATTAGCGGCAGAATGGTTTAAGTGTACCGACACTTTATCTCTAGCCTTCCACCTCTGGGTTGCGAGTTCGAAACATACGTGGAACAGTTGCCAGGTACTGGCCGTAAGTCGGTGTTTTTTCTCTGGGTACTCCGGCTTTCCTCCACCTCCAAAAACTGGCACGTCCTTAAATGACCCTGGCTGTTAAAAGGACGTTAACCACACCAACAGCTGATGTACATACTTGTATTACACGGATAGTTATTACCTGTGTGACCGGATGGACAATGCCTTAGGGTTACATCATCTATTGATTGGTTTGTCGTTGGAAAACGGCAATAGTAGATTGTGTATTCCATTTATCAATTGTCGTTGGTTTATATGATTGATACTAATTGATAATAATTTGGCCAGGTGACCGACGTATGTGGTCATCCTCTGATCAGGTGATGAGCATACGTTACTATTCTTATAAGAAATCCTGGAGCTGGCTTTGTGTATAGTTATAGTATAGTTGTAAACACGGAAGCGTTTCGGAGATGGCGGTCTAACAACTCCGCTCCTTCTTACTCACATTCCGTTATCGAAACCAAAACATGCTGCTTTGAACTTTTTCGCATCAATACTATATGTCTATGTGACTAATAGGAACTACACGTGTATGTTGTAATGTTTGTGTGGCTGTGTGCCTGGTGAAGAATATTTATTAAACTATAGACATAAGCACATATAATCACCTGAAGTGTTACATGTACATGTACTTGAGGCTTAGTTGAATGTGGTAGATGTATGATTAGGATTTTTGATATTTTAGTTGACAAACCAATGAATACAAGTTTGCAACCGTACGTATGTACTTGGTCAGAACACAGATTATAATGCAGCAGATTAAATTCAAAATTTAAGATAAATATCTTAAAGTTGTAAAATATCCAGTGATGTGTATAGATCTGTATACAAGATGTATCATCATGGACCAGTAGATTAAATCAAAATACATTGTTTACCAATGCAATATGCTTATCCATCTCAAGTCGGTTGATTTTAAATGTTTCCAAAGCGCGAGCTTCAACAAGTTGAGGGATTTGTTTTTACAACAACAGAAGGTAAAACACAGTTATGAGTACTGAAAATGGTTACAAGAATGTTCCTCCATAACATAAGTGGAGTCCCTTTGTTGTGACGTCACAAATAATTCTCAATTCGTGACGTCATACCAGGAAATTTAAAATATAAAGTAGACATTAAGGCATTTTGAATCTGTTTTATTTGTATTTAAAGTTCCAGTAATTACATATGTATATCAGGATACAAAATAATCGGTATTTTTGTTGAATATATGTCTGGATGTTTTGTCTTCGGCTAATTATCAAAGCTATTTTTATTGACATTATGTTATAAGAAACGTAATATAATTGATATTATATGATATGACGCAGTTATTGTATGGATGGGAAGGAAAAAGCACTTTTATTGTGCCCCGAGACATTAACTATTTCCCGACGCGAAGCCGAGGGAAATAGTTCATACAATTGAACATCTTTCTAAGATGCTGTGAATTTTCTTTTCAGGACCGATCAAAAATTCCACCCACCTCCAAATCAAACGTTCAGGCGGTCTATGTTCCCAAACATGAACACGTTGTCGGACGTGCGTGCTGCAATTAATTCAATCAAGGCATTCTAAAGGGGTATGGCGCAAATTGGCCTGTTTCGACGTAACAGTGACCGTTTTCAAAATAAATTTAATTTTTTGAATACAAACCTTAAATCTATTACATATTATTTATTGCGATGTCTATTTCATTAAATGACCGTAAAGTTGCATCATCTGGATATTTTCAACTTTGAAGGGCAGTTTTCCCAAATTCGATTCCTTTTTTTTTTTCTTTTTTCATTTAACGCATCGGAAGACCAGCTTTTACAATTAAATCTAAATGCCCTAGTAAACGCAATCAACGACAACTACAAAGTGCAAAAAGTGTATTGCTTACAGTAAGGGTGACAAGGTCAGATGCAAATCTGAGAAAGAATGGAAGAAATGGAACAGGTTTATAGAACTATAACAGTTAATTAGTGTTCATATTATAATATTAGTTCCATTAGCTCAGGCGCTGTTTTTTTGGGGGGATTTTTTTCTCTCTTTTTTTTGCATCTCTTATTCTTTCAGTTCTTCAAAAAATGAACACAAAATATAATGTGCATAAAACTTCTATAGGCTTTGATGAAAGTATAAACAATTATCATTCCTTATATGCGAGAATATGTATGTGTTCAATTGGAGTGCGAGAATATGTAAGTTTGTATTGGTACACCAGAATATGTATAATTATTTTGGTATGTGAGACCATGTAAGTTATATTGGTGTGCAGGAATATGTATGCTTAATATTGGTATACGAGAATATGTATGTTCAATTGGTATGAGAGAACAAGTATGGTCTTTTGGTCTGCTAGAATATGTATGTTCCATTGGTATGCAACAAGAATATGTATGTTATATTGGTATACAAGAACATGTATGTTCTATTGTATGGTGTGTAATCATAATGTATATATTGGTGTTTTGCGTACAATGATCTCTTTGCATGCCTGGAGTATTGCTATACCATATATACCGGTAATATTCACTGCATAATTGGAGTGTGTGTGATAATCATTATAGAGAATTTCCTATGTATGTTTGTGCTTATGTACCAATGTATGATCAGATGTACGAGTGGTGTTATGTAGTTGTGTAATAATCATTATACAGAATTTCTTCTTTGTGTGTGTGTGTATGTTGTACAAATGTATGAGCAGATGTACGAGTGGTGTTATAGATGTGTGTAAGTACATAGATGTTGTGTGAAGATGTTACAAAGTGCTCCGTTTAACATGTACATGTATCATTGTATTGAATGAAAAATATAAGTAAAAGACAATATCCGATTTTATTCTATATGCCAAAAGACAATTAAAAACGTGCAAAAAACGAAGTTAATATAATACACTAGACTGACTATAATTACTAACATAAACTTCACATTTTTATAATATGGTTAAACCACAAGATGTATTTTTCATATTTTATTATATTTCTTAAAACCATATATTTTTCAATCGTATTTAAAAGATATTTTCAACATTAAAAGCATATTTGATATAACGCATTAGTATAAAGATAAAAATATGGAGAAAGAAAAGTTTCACTTGGATAAAACAAAAGAGTAAAATAACCAATATACGCCGTATCGTTCAAGGTAAAATGTAAACAATTACCATGTCGACAACAAACATACATGGACGAGTAGTATAAAAATGTATATTCAATTGGTCAATTTAACTTTATTTCATACGGTATTGATTGAGTACATAATTCATTCACAACGCATGGACCATGGCGATCTATTTGGTATGATGGGAATCACTGGTGTCACGTGATAAATAAACCAAACTCTGATAAAAGGCTATCACGTCCTTGATATACTTGATTAAGAATACTGTCTAAGTGCACCGGGTTTCGGAAGACTATACTTGATACGGTATAATGGTGATTGTCTATCGGGATTCGGACTAACGAACCTGAACCTTTCATACATCTGTAAAGTAATACAGTGAATGTCTTTCGTGAATCAGATACAGAAATGAACATCAGTTTCAAATTAACAAAAACTTTCAGTAATACAAAAAGATCACAGTACTATATGCACGACGTTACATCAACCGGGATTCGGATTAATTCGGACTAACGAATCTTACCCACACTAGTTACTCTACCGGATTCATACCCCATTGATGTTCTACATAAAAGTATTTATATGTTGTCGTCACTGAATTTGTACACCTCCAGTACAGTAGATTCTTTATTAGAAGTAACCACGAATTCCTGTTTGGTTGGATGGACCACTATACACCACGGTCTGGTGATACCGGACAGCTTGGACAATAATACCCTCCCACGTGACCCGTCATGTGAAACGAGGTAAACGTTTTCGGTACCGTGACCACAAACATACACATTGTCATCCCGGTCCAGTCCGATACCTACAGGATAATCTCAGACCAGGATCCCTGTACCTGTAGACTACTGCGTCACTGTCTAGTCGTCTACACACTACGTCATTGTTATCTTTGTGGTATACAGTAGACTTAGATGTAGATACTGCGAGGTATGTGTTACCTCCTCCCTTCTTTATTGACTTTGTGACCTTCCCATCGATAGACATAACCTCCACACTATGATCAGTACCGACCAGGATGTTGTCCCCGAGTACTGCTATACCCACAGGTACTAGGAGGACTACTGATCGTGTTGATCACGGACAGCTGACCATTCTGTAGTGTACATCTCAGTATCTGTATCCCGTCTACAGCCACAAATATCTCATCAGCAGTACGTCCACGTGCTATATCTGTAGGGCGACCGTTAACTTTATATTCTCTCGTGTAGGAATATTTATCATCAAACAGTAGGAGTCTACGGTTAAAGTAGTCTGTGATAAGTAATTCATTGTTGTCGGTAAAGATTCCTCCCGTCAACCAAGGCGTGTCCTCTCCTCCAAGTGTGCTGGTGTTAACCGTATGTACACAAGATACCGACCCGGTCCATACATCCACCGCGGTCGTTACTGGAGTAGTCTGGACTGTCAGATGCTGCAGAGAACCCGTCAAATCGGAAGTCGAAGTCGAGTCCGAAAATGCTGAAGCTGAAGGCGTCAAAAGCAAAGATTCTATCAAGGAACATATACGACCATTTGCATTCTGTGACACAGGTGAAAGTGTCGAGGTGACGTCAACATTTCCCGCGGTTGTCATTTTCATGATTTCATCAATCGTTTCCTCTAGCTTCAGTGTGATGTCAAACCTATTTGGTTCTTTCTTCGTGTTTTGATCCATACGTCGGTAATGTCCCGATATCTGATGTTTTGTTTGTTCTCTCACGAAAAATCGGTGACGATCTGATAACTGTTGATCTGAACGTGACATCAGCAGATGTGAATTTTCCGCGTTGATGTGAAATGTGTTGACATACTTCCGTCGAGACAGTAGTTGTTGTCTGTATGTTCTGCATTGACCTGCGAGGTCTGATTGAAATCTTGCGTTGAGGTTATCGAGCTTGTCTTTAGCTTTCTGTATCCTGTCGGTCATTTCCGCTGAAACTTCTTTTTCTCTTGCGTTTAGCGTTGTTATCCCTAAATCGTCCTCATCTAACATCTTCTTTGTTTCCTCTGTCAGCTCCTTCCATTCTGTCTCACCGGGACTCTGTTTAGCCATTGTCTTCTTGATCACATCCTCCATTGGTTTAACATTGTTACATTGTCTGTGTGACACCGACACACAGATACTACAACACATAGCGCTGTGGTCTACACAGTACACGTCCAGGGGTTTTCCACTATGTTGATGACAGATTTCGTAGACTTTTACATCACAAAGTTGTCCAACATTGCCAGAGATGGAGACAAGTCGATGAGCAGCTGTTGCCTTGTTCCGTTCATGGCAAATTCTGCATTGTTTACAGAGCTTCTCTTCACACTCGGTACACGTGACCTCGGCAGGGTTCGATTCTTTCCAACGTAGACATGGCGCACAGAAAAGGACATCGGCGGACTGTGCTATAGAGGAAACAAGGAAATCATTTTTCAGAAAACATGTCGCCCATGTACTTACGGCCGTATTGCCGTCATCAGGATTAATTGGCGCCTCACAGACAGGACAAGGAAAGAAGTGTCGGTCCTCATCTGCTGTGACGTGTTCCGCTTCGATGTATGACGTCAGACATCGGCAGCAGAAAGTATGACCACAAGGGAGCAGCCTCGGTTCTTTGTAGGGTGACGTACACATCAAACATCTGTATTCCGGTCTCGGGTCGGCTTCTGCCATGTCTGTAAATAAAAGGTGATGTATAGGCTCCTCTGGAAGATAGGCGTCAAGAAATATGTATAACGTGATTAAGTGTAAAGAAGACTGATTTCATAATATCACGTGTTCCTGTACGTGTATAAATAGCGCTGGTAGGTACTAATATATAAACAGCAGTCTCACGGTATACCGCCCCCCCCGTTATACCGCCAACCAGGAATACCGCTGTCATTTTCCTTGAAACGGATTTCTCTATTACGTATACCCCCCCCCCCCCCTTTTTTTCTTTGCTATATATAATCCCGTTAATAACCGTTTTAGTTCAGCGTAATGCCCGCTTTACTTATGTTTGTATTATTTGACGTACCTTTGCTCTGCTCCAGGGTCATGTTACAAAACAGCATTTTACAAATATAATTAATGACTGTAATTTAATTTATATATTAATTGTCCATAAAGGATACAGATCACCTTAATCAACCATATTTAGAGGATATTGAATGCATGGTTTCCCGTCTAATATAACATATATTTCACGAGTATGACAGAATATCGATATTTTAACGAGTGTGAGGCAAGAGTGAAAAATATCGATATTTAACGGGAAACCATTCAATTTTTTTTTATTGCATTTCATAAACTTCAAAACAAAATTAAAAACATCGAAAAATTAATATTGTCAAAAAGTGCGGGAACAGTAATGACGTCATCTCTTTGTGACGTTACTCCACGTCAACTTGACGGCCCCATTTTGAAAGGACTGATCAGCGTAATTTAAGGTTTTCTGCTGTTATCGGAGAATCTCTGCATAAATAGATAACGTCAAGTGAGTTTTTTGTCAAAAATTAGTCTGAAAATTTCAGAAATACAGCAAAATAACCAATTTATCTATATCCGCTTCGATTGGAAAAATCGGATAGTTTCAACAAGGTGAATACAAAGGTAATTTGACAAAAACGGAAAACTTATAATTTCACTGCAAAATCTTATATTTTCACTGCAAAATCTTATATTTTCACTGCTCATCGCTGCAGTGAAATATAAGTTTTATTAGTTTGATAAATTTCTATATTTCACTGGCAAAAAATGCAATAAACGTGAATACGCAGCCTTTGTTTCAGGTATACATCTACTTATTATAGGCCTGTGTACACATGTGTATGGCTATAGTATTGAAACCCCGTTATATCGCCACCCTGAATACCGCCAAAATCGGAACAGGACAAAAGTTTAGTATAGGCTATATCAGATTATATTTGTCTACGTCATTTCCCTTTGGAAAATATTCACCTACTAACGACAATAACACAAAAATACACGACGACATAATTATTAATAAACCCCTGACACCTGTAGGAGCAGACGAAAATTGTGTAACATCAGCGCTGACTGGTTGATTGAAATTATCGAGCGTAATTTGACACGTAGTTCTCAATGAGCGGTTATGATATGCTAGGACAAGCAAAATGACAATATATAGATATTAACTAGTATACGGGGAATTTTGTTTTCTACCATAATTTCACCTTTACGAAGCTGAAGTGTTGACATGCCATATATTTCTAGTGTCCGACTAACTGAAATCTGACCATTTCTGGATATTTCAAGAAATCTAGCGACAATTCTAGGCATGATATATATTGAATCATACACAAAATTAAAGAAAAGATATCGGACTGACGATTGAGAAAATTTTCATCGACAAATATTGAGCGATTTGTCAACGATCATGATTTCCCCGAACTTAGGTATCGCTGGGCGATTGAGTTACTAACCTTGATTGGAGTGTAATTTACAGACGAGACGAGTCCCTGTGATATAATTGTCGCTCATTCAAAGTTAAAACATATTAGATAATATATACTGTCAGTTAGTAACTACAACTGTTCATACTAAACAGAGGTGCGGTTTTAACTCGAACGGTTCAGGGGAGGTAAATCTTCAAAAAAACCAGAATGATTGTTAAAATGGTCTATTATTGGTATATAAGTTAAAGTATACATATGATACATGATATTATACAGTAGTTGTTTGTTGTATTTGTCTATGTCTTTGCATTGAAAACAACAAGTAAACATAGTATTGTTCGAAAACCGTGAGATGTATGTATACACACAAAACAAATGATATGTAATTATCAATAATAATAAAACATTAGTATTATTTGATTTTACATAATTGTTGTCAAGTCACTTTCGGTTTGTGTAGGATTACCATTACAACATATTAATCACCTTTATTTGGTACCAAAACCTGACATGTTTAAAAAACAATAACGATCAACCGTTCATATTATTACAGTAAACCTTACCTCCTGAGTGTCGTCACTATGTTGGTGATATTTTCAATATTTTGGTGTTTACGAGTGAGGTGTGTTGTCGGGTACTTCCTGGTAGCCCTAGACAAGAAGAACGATAACTCGTCTCCAAATAACCGAGTCAGTGTTACATAAAGTCTTATCTAACATTGTGTCTGCTATCATTGTGTCTGCTATGATAATACTTAAAACATGATCTCATAGTTAACTAGGTTGATTTTTCTCATCTATTTCCATGATGTGTTTTTAATTCGCCCATGATATCGAAATTAAAACGTATTAAAACTTTTAATACGTCATATACATATGTACATTTTAAATCGCCTTGTTACAGGTTTAAGATGTACAACATTAAACCAATAAAATATCGCTATATTACATTGTAGCAACAACCCGACAAAGCGATGACACGACAGTTTAAATTTGCTAATATGCTTGCAAAGAATGTGTTGTGGTAAAATGTCTTGTTGTCGTTTTGTCGTTTTGTCATCGTTACATCCTTGGTATTTCAAACATAATCACTATGCTTATTGTATTAATTTATTTTTATTACATTAAGTGAAGCAGTTGTGTAACAAAACAGAGCAATTCTATCAGTTGAATATTCGGAGTAATTAATCGTAATTAGGGCGTTCAAACAGTGAGGTTAAGGTGTTTTCCGACGGTATACATGCAACGTCTCCTGTCAACAAGCAGTATACATACAATGTCTCCTGTCAACAAGCAGTATACATACAATGTCTCCTGTCAACAAGCAGTATACATACAACGTCTCCTGTCAACAGGCAGTATACATACAATGTCTCCTGTCAACAAGCAGTATACATACACATGTATGTACAACGTCTCCTGTCAACAAGCAGTATACAAACAATGTCTCCTGTCAACAAGCAGTATACATACAATGTCTCCTCTTTTTAGGCGGTATAATGTCTCCTGCATTCCGGCGGTATACATACAACGTCTCCTGTCTCGCGGCGGTATACATACATGTCTCCTGTCTCCCGGTGGTATACATACAACGTCTCCTGTCAACAAGCAGTATACAAACAATGTCTCCTGTATTCCGGCGGTATACATACAACGTCTCATGTCTCCCGGCGGTATACATACAACGTCTCATGTCTCCCGGCGGTATACATACAACGTCTCATGTCTCCCGGCGGTATACATACAATGTCTCCCCTTTTCAGGCGGTATACATACAACGTCTCTTGTCAACAAGCAGTGTACAATGTCTCCTCTTTTTCGGCAGTATACATACAACGTCTCTTGTCTCCCGGCGGTATACATACAACGTCTCATGTCTCCCGGCGGTATACATACAACGTCTCATGTTTCCCGGTGGTATACATACAACGTCTCCTGTCTCCCGGCGGTATACATACAACATCTCATGTCTCCCGGTGGTATACATAGAGAATACATGGTCAGTGTCTTAAAATATAAGCTGTATTTTGGCGAGGGTAAAGAAAGACAAAAGTGGCGAGCCTTGGCGAGCCACTTTTGTCTTTCTGTCCCGAGCCAAAAATACAGCTTATATTTTAAGACACTGACCATGTATTCTATTTATCCTGCAACAGTCATAAAAATACTCATAAAAAATAATCATTTTGAAGTGAAACGGTGTCAAAAATGATAGAAATATGTTCGCCTTTTAAACGTAGTTTCACTTTGAAGTAGGTCAGTCGAGCTGACGCACGTGCTAAGATTCCAAAATACAGCTGTTTTCCGTCACTGCCGTATACAGCAAAAATATATCCGGTGGGTGTATTCCGACAATGCGGTGGCAGTTGCAGGATAAATACAACGTCTCATGTCTCCCGGTGGTATACATACAACGTCTCATGTCTCCCGGCGGTATACATACAACGTCTCCTGCATTCCGGCGGTAAACATACAACGTCTCATGTCTCCCGGCGGTATACAGACAACGTCTCCTGCATTCCGGCGGTATACATACAACGTCTCCTGTTTCCCGGCGGTATACATACAACGTCTCATGTCTCCTGGCGATATACATACAACGTCTCCTGTCTCCCGGCGGTATACATACAACGTCTCCTGTTTCCCGGCGGTATACATACAACGTCTCCTGTCTCCCGGTAGTATACATACAACGTCTCCTGTCTCCTGGCGGTATGCATACAACGTATCCTGTCTCCTGGCGATATACATACAACGTCTCATGTCTCCCGGCGGTATACATACAACGCCCCTGTCTCCCGGCGGTATACATACAACGTCTTCTGTTTTCCGGCGGTATATATACAGCGTCTCCTGTCTCCCGGCGGTATATATACAACGTATCCTGTCTCCCGGCGGTATACATACAACGTCTCCTGTTTTCCCGCGGTATACAAACAACGTCTCCTGTCTCCCGGCGGTATACATACAACGTCTTCTGTCTCCTGGCGGTATACATACAGCGTCTCTGTAGGCTATAACGGTGGCGTTACTGGTCAAAATAAAGTATGTGTGTACATGTGATTGGTCAATGTAGTCTAGCGGTCAATGCAAAATGTAGATATGCCGTTAAAACGAAAAAAAGTTAAGATTGAATGCAAGCTGAATAAGTGGATGTATCTTTTCAAATGACACACATTAATAAAATTATATTCCTGATTCAAATGCAGTCTTATTATCACCAAAAATGATTTAAACTGATATCATTTTGTTATCTGTGCTGAAACACATTAGTTCGTTCATTTATTTCACTAGCAGTTTTATATTATAACCACCAGCCGTTTATCTTTTATAACGATATTTCTTGTTCATTACTAATATTTATTTAAAATATTTGTATTGCCATGAATCAAAGAAAAAAGGATTTCCGAAGAATAATATTACAAAAATATTTAATTGATGACCTTCAATTGCATGCCAAATGATGAACTTTTGTAATTATTTGGTTATTTTTTTAATTTTTTTTTTATTTTCTGTTTGATAAAGGAACTTCTGGCACAAAAAGTTTGCCTTTTTAATTTGTTAATCGAAATTAATATCCAGTACGATGAAACTCACTGCTCTTTGTTAACTAGAATAACTTACATATACACATTCTCCAAGTCAAACACGTGCACCGATACCCTTGGAAGGTGAATATTGTGTGCCGAATACCGCAGGGGCCTGTTCGTTTATTCGGACAAACCAGAGACCTATCAAACATATATCTTGACGGACCTGCAAACTTGGAAGTCTTGGTCAAGGCTTGTCTGAAAACAATATAAAATCACCAGGTCCGTCTTTATTTCATAAACGAACAACACCGGTCTAACCAGTCCAACCGTTTGGATCGCAAAAACGAAAACGGCACAGGTTACCTGCGCGCGCGGATCTGCACACGTGAGTGGTGCCCGCGTGCACACCTGCCCTGTCGTTACGACAGCGAGCAGTTCTTACCCGATCGGTATATAAACATCACGCGCAGGTCTCTCGCGATCGCTGCTTCATATCGAGCTGTAGTCTTTTGTCCGATCAGTTGTGCCAGGACAAAGATGGAAGGGCCTATCTGTCTACTGATCTACATCTTCATCGTCCTAATCACAGTAAAACAGGTTTGTACTGGTATAACTTGTATAAGTAATTAACATCTATGGTTCAAAAACATGCACCGGACTCAATGCCACGACAATGGAATATTTGAAAATGTAGATTTTGACGTTACTTACATTACCAATGCATTAGATTATACAATCTATTTAAAGGTACCACATTTTCCGAAAGAATTGATCCATTGTTTTAAACGCAAAAAAGCAAAATTTACGAATATTTATTGTTGATTATTGTGGTAATACTTTCAATATAGAGCAAGGGTACGTAATTTCGCACAGTACGTAAATTCGCACACCTGACGATTTTTTGCGTTTTTCCTCTAAGTGGTCGAGGACTGTGTTTTTTTGTTGATATGTTGACTAATGTCAACCTTTAGTGGAACATTTCCCATTTTAAGTACATCTTTCCAGATTAAGTTCGTTTTGAAAACTGCTGACACCCCGTCATTTTCGCCGCCTTGTTTACATTACCTCTGTAGGGAGCGGTCATTATTTAAAGCAAACATGGCAGCAAATTGACACTTTCCAATTTTACATTATTTTGTTTTTAAAGATTTTTTAATCATGGCATTGGGCTTAATCTTAGTTTAGGATGTTGTTTGTCTACAAAATGGTTGAAAACTATTTTTACTAACAAAATTTAAGAAGTTAGATGGGTGTGCGAAATTACGTTCCCGATCGACTTCAAACCCAGCAATAAACACAGCCGAATGGAGGTCACATGACGTTGACAAGAAAAAAAATCCAAGTCAGCAGTAGCATCTAATGCGGCGAGATGCCGAGATAGCGACTTCGTTAACGCATTAAATTATCTCGCTATGTCGGTTGTTTTATCTCGCTATGTCGTTTTATTATCTCGCTATATGGTATATTTATCTCACTATGTTGACAAAATTATCTCGTTATGTGATGGCAGATCAATGCCACCATAGTCTCCGTCTAATTATCAAAGCTATTTTTATTGACATTATGTTATAAGAAACGTAATATAATTGATATCATATGATTTGACACAGTTATTGTATGGATGGGAAGGAAAAAGCACTTTTATTGTGCCCCGAGACATTAACTATTTCCCGACGCGAAGCCGAGGGAAATAGTTCATACAACTGAATATCTTTCTAAGAAGCTGTGAATTTTCTTTTCAGGACCGATGGAAAATTCCACCAACCTCCAAATCAAACGTTCAGGCGGTCTATGTTCCCAAACATGAACACGTTATCGGACGTGCGTGCTGCAATTAATTCAATCAAGGCATTCTAAAGGGGTATGGCGCATATTGGCCTGTTTCGACGTAACAGTGACCGTTTTCAAAATAAATTTAATTTTTTTGAATACAAACCTTAAATCTATTACATATTATTTATTGCGCTGTCTATTTCATTAAATGACCGTAAAGTTGCATCATCTGGCTATTTGCAACTTTGAAGGGCAGTTTTCCCAAATTCGATTCATTTTTTTTTTTTTTTTTTTCATTTAACGCATCGGAAGACCAACTTTTACAATTAAATCTAAATGCCCTAGTAAACGCAATCAACGACAACTACAAAGTGCAAAAAGTGTATTGCTTACAGTAAGGGTGACAAGGTTAGATGCAAATCTGAGAAAGAATAGAAGAAATGGAATAGGCTTATAGAACTATAACAGTTAATTAGTGTTCATATTATTAATATTAGTTCTATCAGCTCATTTTCTCTTTCTTGTATTATTATTTATATGTATGCTTGTTATTATATTTTCCCTCACATATAATATCCGAGAGATCTCTTGTTGTATGATAAATTCCAATTCACCCTATATTATCTCACCCATTCTTCCTTTTTTTGGGGGGGGGGGGGGGGGGGGCGCTGTTGTTTTTTTTTTTTTTTTTCTCTCTTTTTTTTTTCTCTTTTTTGCATCTCTTATTCTATCAGTTCTTCAAAAGATGAACACAAATACAATGTGCATAAAACTTCTATAGGCTTTAATGAAAGTATAAATAATTATCATTCCTTATATGCGAGAATATGTATGTGTTCAATTGGAGTGCGAGAATATGTAAGTTTGTATTGGTACACCAGAATATGTATAATTATTTTGGTATGTGAGACCATGTAAGTCATATTGGTGTGCATGAATATGTATGCTTAATATTGGTATACGAGAATATGTATGTTCTATTGGTATGAGAGAACAAGTATGGTCTTTTGGTCTGTTAGAATATGTATGTTCCATTGGTATGCAACAAGAATATGTATGTTATATTGGTATACAAGAACATGTATATTCTATTGTATGGTGTGTAATCATAATGTATATATTGGTGTTTTGCGTACAATGATCTCTTTGCATGCCTGGACTATTGCTATACCATATATACCGGTAATAATCACTGCATAATTGGAGTGTGTGTGATAACCATTATACAGAATTTCCTATGTATGAGTGTGCTTATGTACCAATGTATGAGCAGATGTACGAGTGGTGTTATATAGTGGTGTAATAATCATTATACAGAATTTCTTCTTTGTGTGTGTGTGTGTGTGTGTGTGTGTATGTTGTACAAATGTATGAGCAGATGTACGAGTGGTGTTATAGATGTGTGTAAGTACATAGATGTTGTGTGAAGATGTTACAAAGTGCTCCGTTTAACATGTACATGTATCATTGTATTGAATGAAAAATATAAGTAAAAGAAAAAAACTTTTACAATATCTGATTTTATTCCATATGCCAAAAGACAATTAAAAACGTGAAAAAAACGAAGTTAATATAATACACTAGACTGACTATAATTACTAACATAAACTTCACATTTTCATAATATGGTAAAACCACAAGATGTATTTTTCATATTTTGTTATATTTCTTATAACCATATATTTTTCAATCGTATTTAACAGATATTTTCAACATTAAAAGCATATTTGATATAACGCATTAGTATAAAGATAAAAATATGGAGAAAGAAAAGTGTCACTTGGATAAAACAAAAGAGTAAAATAACCAATATACGCCGTATCGTTCAAGGTAAAATGTAAACAATTACCATGTCGACAACAAACATACAATGACGAGTAGTATAAAATTCATATTCAATATGTCAATTTAACTTTATTTCATATGGTATTGATTGACTACACAATCCATTCACAACGCATAGACCATGTCGATCTATTTTGGTATAATGGGAATCACTGGTGTCACGTAATATTTTACCTGCATTCTCAGTCCAGATTAGGGGGTAGTCTAGTCCGAATCGGTACGGTTCAGGAACCGATGTTGTAATCGACCTTTGGATTTGAGGAAAAATGAGGGGCCGCGGTGCAAGTACTTAATCCGGAACGGGCCGTGGAGACGCCATTTTGTCTTACCGTGGCCATGCATGTGGCGTAGATTCCTAACCCTGAGATTGTTTGGGTAATTGTCTAGTACTGACCGTACTGATACTCAGGGTTTCCTCCACCTTCAAAATTAAACCTGGTAGTCCTGAAATGACTCAGGACTGGTCACGGACTGGTTTTTAACAAGACGCTAAATTAAATAAACAAAACCTTTATGAAAGGCTATCACGTTATTTGTGTTTCCTTCTTCTGTTCTATTGACCTTGTACGTAATCTGATTGAAAATACAGCCCGAGTTTCCTCTGGCCCTGACACCATGTCTGGTGTAGGGCCAGAGCGCATTACTATATGAAAACGTGGAATTATCCGACACCGTTTGGTGTCGTTAAGAATTTGGTACAAATACAATAAAATCGGATGTGACATAACACATACCTTACATATATGGATAAATGAGATATTGATTTACCCCAGAACATCAATGTAGTCCTAACCCGAGTTTCCTCTGGCCCTGACACATGTCTCCCAGGCATGGTGTCAGGGCCAGAGGAAACTCGGGCTAGATTGGGAAATGAGAGGTTTATATAACTCGGGAAATTGGAAAATTTGAATTTTTTTAACGGCATTAAAAACGAGATGAGAGGGTTGGGGGTTACCACACGGGGAAACCCATAAGGCTACTAGCAACCTCTGTCCTTGATATACTTGATAAAGAATACTGTCTAAGTGTACCGGGTCTCGGAAGAACGAACCATACGTACATCTGTAATACTATACTTAATACGGTATAATGGTGATTGTCTATCGGGATTCGGACTAACGAACCTGAACCTGCTATACATCTGTAATGTAATACAGTGAATGTATTTCGGGAATCAGATAAAGCAATGAACATCAATTTCAAATTAACAAAAACTTTCAGTAATACATTTGTACAAAAAGATCCCAATACTATATGCACGACGTTACATCAACAGGGATTCGGATTAATTCGGACTAACGAATCTTACCCACACTAGTTACTCTACCGGATCCATCCGCATTGATGTTCTACATAAAAGTATTTATATGTTGTCGTCACTGAATTTATACACCTCCAGTACAGTAGATTCCTGGTTATAAGTAACCACGAACTCCTGTTTGGTTGGATGGACCACTATACAGCACGGACAGGTGATACCGGACAGCTTGGACAGTAATACCCTCCCACGTGACCCGTCAGGTGAAACGAGGTAAACGGTTCCGGTACCGTAACCACAAACATACACATTGTTATCCCGGTCCAGTCCGATACCTACAGGCTCTCTCAGACCAGGATCCCTGTACCTGTAGACTACTGCGTCACTGTCTAGTCGTCTACACACAACGTCATTGTTATCTATGTGGTATACAGTGGACTTAGATGTAGATACTGCGAGGTATATGTTACCTCCTCTCTTCTTTATTGACTTGGTGACCTTCCCATCGATAGACATAACCTTCACACTATCTGGAGTATCGACCAGGATGTTGTCCCCGAGTACTGCTATACCCCAGGTATTAGGGGGACTTCTGATCTTGTTGATCACGGACAGCTGACCATTCTGTAGTGTACATCTCAGTATCTGTTTCTGGTCTAAAGCCACAAATATCTCATCAGCAGTACGTCCACGTGCTATATCTGTAGGGCAACCACTAACTTTATATTCTCTCGTGTAGGAATATTTATCATCAAACAGTAGGAGTCTACGGTTACAGTTGTCTGTAATAAGTAATTCATTGTTGTCAGTAAAGATTCCTCCCATCAACAAAGGCGTGTCCTCTCCTCTAAGTGTGCTGGTGTTAACCGTATGTACACAAGATACCGACCCGGTCCATACATCCACCGCGGCCGTTACTGGAGTAGTCTGGACTGTCAGATGCTGCAGAGAACCCGTCAAATCGGAAGTCGAAGTCGAGTCCGAAAATGCTGAAGCTGAAGGCGTCAAAAGCAAAGATCCTATCAAGGAACATATACGGCCATTTGCATTCTGTGACACGGGTGAAAGTGTCGAGGTGACGTCAACATTTCCCGCGGTTGTCATTTTCATAATTTCATTAATCGTTTCCTGTAGCTTCAGTGTGATGTCAAACTGATTTGTTTCTTTCTTTGTGTTTTGATCCATACGTCGGTAATGTCCCGATATCTGATTTTTTGTTTGTTCTCTCACGAAAAATCGGTGACGCTCTGATAACTGTTGATCTGAACGTGACATCAGCAGATGTGAATTTTCCGCGTTGATGTGAAATGTGTTGACATTCTTCCGTCGATTCAGTAGTTGTTGTCTGTATGTTCTGCATTGACCTGCGAGGTCTGATTGAAATCTTGCGTTAAGGTTATCGAGCTTGTCTTTAGCTTTCTGTATCCTGTCGGTCATTTCCGCTGAAACTTCTTTTTCTCTTGCGTTTAGCGTTGTTATCCCTAAATCGTCCTCATCTAACATCTTCTTTGTTTCCTCTGTCAGCTCCTTCCATTCTGTCTCACCGAGACTCTGTTTTGCCATTGTCTTCTTGATCACATCCTCCATTGGTTTAACATTGTTACATTGTCTGTGTGACACCGACACACAAATACTACAACACATAGCGCTGTGGTCTACACAGTACACGTCCAGGGGTTTTCCACTATGTTTATGACAGATTTCGTAGACTGTTACATCACAAAGTTGTCCAACATTGCCAGAGATGGAGACAAGTCGATGAGAAGATGATGCCTTGTTCCGTTTATGGTAAATTCTGCATTGATTACAGAGCTTCTCTTCACACTCGGTACACGTGACCTCGGCAGGGTTCGATTCTTTCCAGCGTCGACATGGCGCACAGAAAAGGACATCGGCGGACTGTGCTATAGAGGAAACAAGGAAATCATTTTTCGGAAAACATGTCGCCCATGTACTTACGGCCGTATTGCCGTCATCAGGATTAATTGACGCCTCACAGACAGGACAAGGGAAGTAGTGTCGGTCCTCGTCTGCTGTGACGTGTTCCGCTTCGATGTATGACGTCAGACATCGGCAGCAGAAAGTATGACCACAAGGGAGCAGCCTCGGTTCTTTGTAGGGTGACGTACACATCAAACATCTGTATTCCGGTCTCGGGTCGGCTTCTGCCATGTCTGTAAATAAAAGGTGATGTATAGGCTCCTCTGGAAGATAGGCGTCAAGAAATATGTATAACGTGATTAAGTGTAAAGAAGACTGATTTCATAATATCACGTGTTCCTGTACGTGTATAAATAGCGCTGGTAGGTACTAATATATAAACAGCAGTCTCACGGTATACCGCCCCCCGTTATACCGCCAACCAGGAATACCGCTGTCATTTTCCTTGAAATGGATTTCTCTATTACGTATACCCCCCTCCCCCCTTTTTTTCTTTGCTATATATAATCCCGTTAATAACCGTTTTAGTTCAGCGTAATGCCCGCTTTACTTATGTTTGTATTATTTGACGTACCTTTGCTCTGCTCCAGGGTCATGTTACAAAACAGCATTTTACAAATATGATTAATGACTGTAATTTAATTTATATATTGTCCTTAAAGGATACAGATCACCTTAATCAACCATATTTAGAGGATATTGAATGCATGGTTTCCCGTCTAATATAACATATATTTCACGAGTATGACAGAATATCGATATTTTAACGAGTGTGAGGCAAGAGCGAAAAATATCGATATTTAACGGGAAACCATTCAATTTTTTTTTATTGCATTTCATAAACTTCAAAACAAAATTAAAAACATCGAAAAATTAATATTGTCAAAACGTGCGGGAACAGTAATGACGTCATCTCTTTGTGACGTTACTCCACGTCAACTTGACGGCCCCATTTTGAAAGGACTGACGTAATTTAAGGTTTTCTGCTGTCAAGTGAGTTTTTTGTCAAAAATTAGTCTGAAAATTTCAGAAATACAGCAAAATAACCAATTGATCTATATCCGCTTCGATTGGAAAAATCGGATAGTTTCAACAAGGTGAATACAAAGGTAATTTGTCAAAAACGGAAAACTTATAATTTCACTGCAAAATCTTATATTTTCACTGCTCATCGCTGCAGTGAAAATATAAGTTTTATTAGTTTGATAAATTTCTATATTTCACTGGCAAAAATGCAATAAACGTGAATACGCAGCCTTTGTTTCAGGTATACATCTACTTATTATAGGCCTGTGTACACATGTGTACGGCGGTATTGAAACCCCGTTATATCGCCACCCTGAATACCGCCAAAATCGGAACAGGACAAAAGTTTAGTATAGGCTATATCAGATTATATTTGTCTACGTCATTTCCCATTGGAAAATATTCACCTACTAACGACAATAACACAAAAATACACGACGACATAATTATTAATAAACCCCTGACACCTGCAGGAGCAGACGAAAATTGTGTAACATCAGCGCTGACTGGTTGATTGAAATTATCGAGCGTAATTTGACACGTAGTTCTCAATGAGCGGTTATGATATGCTGGGACAAGCAAACTGACAATATATAGCTATTAACTAGTATATGGGGAATTTTGTTTTCTACCATAATTTCACCTTTACGAAGCTGAAGTGTTGACATGCCATATATTTCTAGTGTCCGACTAACTGAAATCTGACCATTTCGGGATATTTCAAGAAATCTAGCGACAATTCCAGGCATGATATATATTCATACACAAAATTAAAGAAAAGATATCGGACTGACGATTGAGAAAATTTTCATCGACAAATATTGAGCGATTTGTCAACGATCATGATTTCCCCGAACTTAGGTATCGCTGGGCGATTGAGTTACTAACCTTGATTGGAGTGTAATTTACAGACGAGACGAGTCCCTGTGATATAATTGTCGCTCATTCAAAGTTAAAACATATGATTAGATAATATATACTGTCAGTTAGTAACTACAACTGTTCATACTAAACAGAGGTGCGGTTTTAACTCGAACGGTTCAGGGGAGGTAAATCTTTAAAAAAGCCAGAATGATTGTTGAAATGGTCTATTATTGGTATATAAGTTAAAGTATACATGCATGATATTATACAGTAGTTGTTAGTTGTATTTGTCTATGTCTTTGCATTGAAAACAACAAGTAAACATAGTATTGTTCGAAAAGCGTGAGATGTATGTATACACACAAACAAATGATACATATTGATCAATAATAACATACAATTATTCTATTTTATATATTTTTTATCAAGTCACTTTCGGTTTGTGTAGGATTACCATTACATCATATTAATCACCTTTATTTGATACCAAAACCTGACATGTTAAATTAACAATATCGGTCAGTCATTCTTATAATTACTGTAAACCTTACCTTCTGACAGTCGTCACTATGTTGGTGATACTTTCAATATCTTGGTGTTTACAAATGAGGTGTGTTGTTGGGTACTTCCTGGTAGCCCTAGACAAGAAGAACGATAACTCGTCTCCAAATAACTTCCTGATCCGAGTCAATGTTACATAAAGTCTTATCGAACATTGTGTCCACTATGATAATACTTACATACGTGTGCTTTAAAAAAATCTCGTAGTTAAACTAGGTTGACTTTTCTCATCTATTTCCATGATGTGTTTTAAATTCGCTCATGATGTCGAAATTAAAACGTATTAGAACCTTTCATATGTCATATACATTTTAATTCGACTTGTTACAGGTTTAAAATGTACAACATTTTACCAATAAAATATCGCTATATTACATTGTAGCAACAACCCGACAAAGCGATGACACGACAGTTTAAATTTGTTAATATGCTTTCAAACAATGTGTTGTAGTAAAATGTCTTGTTGTCGTTTTGTCGTTTTGTCGCCGTTACATCATTGGTAATTCAAACATAATAACTATGCTTATTGTATTAATTTATTTCATTATCTTAAGTGAAGCAGTTGTGTAATAAAACAGAGCAATTATATCAGTTGAATATTCGGAGAAATTAATCGTAATTAGGGCGTTCAAATAGTGAGGTTAATGTGTTTTCCGACGGTATACATATCACGTCTCCTGTCAACAAGCATTATACCTAAATTGTTTCCCCTTTTCAGGTGGCATACATACATTGTCTCCTGTTAAACAGCAATGTATATACAATGTCTCCTGTCAACTAGCAGTGTACAAACAATGTCTCCTCTTTTAGGCGGTATACATACAATGTATCCTGCATTCCGGCGGTATACATACGACGTATCATGTCTCCTGGCGGTATACATACAACGTCTTATGTCTCCCGGCGGTATACATACGACGTCTCCTGTTTACCGGCGGTATGCATGCGACGTCTCCTGTCTCCCGAATGTCTGTCATCTCTTCGTCCATCAACATTTCCTTTAAATCCCTACTAATTCTGAATGCCAGAAGAGATTTCAATGATAAACACATGGTAAGATTCCCTTAGAGGCACTCGATAGGGCAAAAAACAGCTATTAAACTCCTTCTTCTTAAAGAATGACAGGCGCAGAGAGAGAATGATAGGATTTGGTCCATCTTAGGCTTTGGGTCTAAAATGTTGTTAGGAGAGGCAGCTCCAAAAGTTGGAAATATTTGTAGTATAACTTACATGAGATCATATACCTTAAGGGAAAAAACTGAAAAGAAACTTCATCGACCATTGACTTAAGGAGATGTGTTCTCTGATGTGTTTTTATGTGTTGTGGTTCCGCTTGTCGACGGAGTATGGCTAAATCAGATCCATTGGTTTTACCACGGAATAACAATCAACTTGTCATTTCAAATTCCCAGAAAACTGATCCGGATTTCTGCCCAGATTTACATATTGTTGCTTCTCTGGCCCTGAAATCCCTTAAATCTTTGGAAATGAAAATCAGGTCAACCTCATGGAACCATAAGAACTGTGTAATTTATAGAAAACCATCAGCACATTGAAATCACCTTATTGTTGTTCCTGCTGTAACACAGGGATTGGTTCATGTTGGCATTCTTTTATTTTCCATTTTTTATCACATTTAACATATAATTTGGTTACATTTGAAAAGTTTTAATACAAGTACAGTGCTTTTTTTTTGGGGGGGGGGGCACATATAGAGACATGGATATTCTATGTTTTTATAATATTCTATTTTTATCAATGCTCCTGCACGTGATGGAATTTTACAGGTAAACATGCATTTATAAATATATTTTTTTATAATTAGAATAATCAAATAAATTCCTCCAAATCCCTGTCATATTTTGTAAACCAAACCCAAAGGTAATTGGGTACCATGGTATATCATTATTATTTCTTTCAAAAATAGAGTTATAAAAATACATCTTAATTTTTTTTTTTACATTTACACAGTCCCAGAATAGATGTTCTAAAGTTTCTGTTTTCGTTACAGAAACTACATAATTCAGTTTCAGAAATATTGATTTTCATTAGCAATGTATTACTGTAAATTATTCTGTGTATCAAGTCGAACTGAAAACACTGTAAGTCGGTTTCATCATTAACAGAGAAAAGTAGCGTAAAGAAAAGTTGTCATTTTAGCCTTGATGTAGTTGACTGTAGTTTGTCTTCCCATTTTCGTACTACTTTGTCCGGAAAAGCGCTATGTTTTTAAGAAATAAAAGATTGAAGAATTTAGTTTTTTTCCGTTTTCTTCAAATAGGAAATGTGTTTATCTTCGATGTTTGTTAACTCTCTATTATTCAACCTTATTGTTTCTTTCTTTGTGAATCTCATGCATTATACTATAATCTTTGATGCATTGAACTTGTAAGTTAAATTCTGCTTGGAAATCTACAGCAGGAAGAAAACATCCTGATTTCTAATAAATCATTTACAAAAAAAACAATGTTTATATAAACAAGAGGTCCATGGGCCTTAACGGTCACCAGAGATTTGAAATATTTCAGTTAATCTAATTTGCCGTTTTTGGCCTGAATTCCAATACAATTCCAACAAATAATAGTCAAAAATGTTATTTCCCTATACAAAGGCCCAATGAACCCGAATCGTTCACCTGCTATCCAGTGATCCATTTCTTAAATAAACATAATTAAGAACAAGTGTATCAGAGACCATATATCAGATCTCAGGGCCTGGCAGTTGTTTGAAAAGGTGTGTCGTTTAGATTTTTGGCCAATTTAACGCTTTCAAACTGATTATGATCAAGGTCATTCATTTGAACAAACTTACTAGCACTCATCCTAGAACGCTAAAAGCCAAATATAAGGTCTCTTGACCTTTCAGTTATTGAAAATAAGACATGGAAATATTTTAGCCTATTAGACTGCTCTCACCTTAGATGTCCCTGGGACTCTTTGCTATTGAGAAGAAGTCGTTAAAAGATTTCAGCCTATTTGATCCCTGTGACTTTGAATTAAAGTCAAGGTAATTCATTTGAACAAATTTAGTAGCACTTCACCCCAGCATGCTACAGACCCAATATCAACTTCCTTGGACTCTTGGTCATTGAGAAGAAGTCGTTTAAAGAATTTAGCCTATTTGATCCCTGTTTTTGTGTATGTATTTTGTGCTAGTCACTGCCGGTTGTTTTTATTGTCTGGGACTGCACTAAGTACTACCAACATTGGAACTCTTCTGTATCTGAAGTGCTGAATAAAACTACATCCTGGATAGTATTTCATGGTGTCTCTGGTGAATATAAAACATGGTGTCAGAATCGACCTCCATCGCTCACAATTAAAGTCATCGTCATTGGAAAACATAGAAAATCATAACTAGAAGACCTACCATTAACAATGGAAACAAGGAACATAAATTCCATACCCAAACTCAACTAGGAAGCAACTGACCTGGTGTAGGAATGGAGAACCTTCATCCAACATTCAGAATTTTGGATTTCTGGACAACTCAAAAAGAAGTCAGAGAAAGACAAATGTAACTGCCTGATGATTTAGATAGGAAATAGAGGTAGGGACATATAACTCTACATGGACAGAGACTGAAGAACAGAAAAAGTCCTTTAACTATCTCAAATCAGAGTTTGAGAAACATGTGAAAACTAAAGCTAATCGTGTTTACTCGAGATACATGTTTCTGAGCAGATCTCAGAAGGAATCAGAAACATTTGAAAAGTTCCTCACTGACCTTAAATTACTGGCTAAGGATTGTGGCTACCCGGAAGAGGACAACATGATAAGAGATGATATTGTGTTTGGGAATAAGGACCACAAGGTAAGGGAGAAATGTATTAATGAGGGTTCTGACCTGACCCTGGAAAAGGCTACTAATTTCGCTAGGACAGCTGAAATGTCTAGAGAGCAGGTGAAATCTATCGATGACAAAACAATTCATGTAATACATAAAAAGAGTGCGAAACAATCCTCCAGAGGACTCCAGAAGTTTCAGCAAACTCAAAAACATCCAACAATAAGTTTATGAAGGGAGATAGTCAATTTGATTGTAGGAACTGTGGAAAAACTCATGGTTACAAACAATGCAATCAATGTGCGGCTTGTGGAAAATTGAACCATTTTGCCAACAAGTGCATGTCGCGCGCTCGACAAAACCCTAGACAATATCAAAAGAAAAAGGACAAATTAAGATGCGTTAACACAGCCGAGGTTTCAGATGAGGAGTACGAGATATTTGTTGGAACAATTCTTGTTGGCTCTATGGAAGTTAACAGTCTGCAAAATGACAAATGGAATGAAAGTGTCCACATCCAAAAATGTCCCATTAACTTTCAACTGGACACTGGTGCCAAGTGTAGCTTATTCCAAAGAGTGTTACACAGCAACTTAACAAGAATGTTACTCTACAACCCACTCCAGTGACGCTCCTATCATTCTCCAACCACTCTATTAAGAGCCAGGGAAGTGTACTTCTGCCTTGTTCCTATAAGGACAGAGTCAAAGACATTCTATTCTATGTCGTAGACATAGATGTTAACCCAGTGCTTGGTTTAAAAGACTGCAAAGACTTAAGTCTTGTACAACGTATTTACGCAGTCATGCAGGAAGATAAGTCACTGTTTTTAGGGATTTCTACAAAATATTTTGCAGTTTGATTTTTTTTATCATAACTTTGACTCACAAAAACCTTGTTATAAGCACATCTATAACATTAAAGGCTGGATACAAAAGGTATATAATTCGCTGACATTGACCTTGGAATTTCAAGGTCACAGCACTCAAAGGTCCGGTTAAAGAAGAGAAGAGAAAACGAAGGATAAACCGTAGGTAAAACGTATTAAAGTGACCATCAGACTGATAACATATCACACTTTAATTCCCTTTGACTTTTACTTTGTTTTTATAGACAATGATATGCTAGATACAATTAACTAACTCTAAATGTCCTCTCTATTATAAGGAATTAAAGTATTCAGGTGGGCTAATTATAGGGTTCAGTCGATATCAACAATACACCAGTAGCTAAAAACATTTAACGGTGACTGCCCATGTTGTAAAAAAAAGCTATGCGCCGGCCCGCTATGTGTCACTTCAAATACCTGGCTAGCTCGTACAACATTTCACAAAACATACATACGCTTCACCGACCCCTATACAGACCCTGTTACGATAATCTGTGTTTTGTGATTGATTATTTGTGAATTACAGTAAAACGTACGTAAATGACAAAAGTATCAAACTGTTATTTTCGTTTTAGTGTTTTTGAACTCCCTATTGATATTGATTTAAGATGATGGTATAGATGATCTAGGTTTGATGACATATTTATTTCTGTGATTATATATGTGCACATATTGACATCATACAATCTTATCTATAAGGAAGACTGTTTAAATGGTATCACGGGTTTCAGAGTTGGTTAAACAATACATACACGTATCTTATTGTTAATAATGTATTGTTTATGAAACACGGTTGGTGATCAGTCGTGAACGATACCATGACTTTCAAAAAGAGGTCTTCGGCGATGTGAGAGCATAATTAAAAAACAAAAATCACTAGTGCGAATCATTATAAGGCAACTCAGCGTCGCTTCTAGTTTGTTTTTGTTTTTGTTTTTTTTTTTTGTTATTTAACATAGATTTACATGTCTATCCCTTCCATATTATATCTTTTGGCGATGATAAAATGCAGAATTGCTCCCAAGTAATGTCCCGGCGTACCCCACCCCCCATAATGTCATAGGCTCGGTTATAACCGGAACAAGGACGTTAAGTCCCATCAATCAATCAATCAAGTGTGAATCGTTAGCCGTTTTTCTACTCTACCGTAAGGCCACTTTAGAATTTAGATAAATTATCTCCGAAGTAGGTATATAATTGATGAACCCCTTTACAAAATTCATCTATGAACAAATTAAAATGTCCATTTATTAAATTTCAATAAATGAAATGATTGGATGTTTTTTCTATATTCTTATATATTAGAATGTCGCCCTGTATATTACAAGCAGTGTGAAATATTCGTAATCACTGGGAGTGAAAGGTGTTAGATAAAAAGTTCTAACAGCAAAGCTAGATATATATATATATATATTAATCAATACACATATTCTGTAGATAACCAAATGTATGTGCCGCGGTAATGCTTGTGTATTGTAACTTCATCATACTACTACATAGGTACTAGACTATTTCTGAAATCATGCTAATTGTAATCACAGATACTCATGCTAACATCTTTTACAATTTCACCTTTTACTTTAACTATAGATGTATCGGATCGGGGTCCTACATCAGTCAGTTACATACGTGGATGTTTCAACTGCCCAGTTAAACTCATAGAATATGTAGGTGGCAGCATTGTGAGGAAAACTTAAATCAATATATTATTTTTAGAATGTATGTCATTTTTTTAAGAATACAAACATGAGCGATACATTACTGACATAAGTAAACAGGTAAGTCGGTGCTTAAACTAAAGGTAATTGAACTTCTGAACTGTGACATGCAGCTGGTCTTCATCGTTCATGTCCAGTTAACATTACTACAACTTAATTTATCCCGTTCTGACATACACTTTCATCGGTTGACCATCTGATTATCAATACAGGGTTTTCAATATTGTATTGCTTAAGCATTTTATGGTTCAATATATATTGTTAATCTACATAATGTATACATTATTTTTTGCTATTTCTATTGTTCAGGTTCACCATCAAATTACACCTGTAACAACAAAAGTACTTAATTGATATTGATATGCTTTTTTAGAGCATGTCATTGTCATACCTATTAAAGAGAAGGACTATAGAGAAGGAAGAGAAGTAAACTTAATCTACCTGGTTTTAATCTAAGAATACATTTCTTACTAATGTAACCCTTCTAGCTCGGCGATACAACTCGACACGAGTTTATGGTTTCAATGTGTTTATTTTCTATATATATATGAACCTGCAATAAAAGATACGAAACTATCACTTAATATATATGTACAGGTGTAGTTTCGGTTTCTATTTATAGCATGGTATATTTAAAAATGCATTTAGACGGAGCTACTGTTATACAGTTATATAATTAGTATACAGGTACTTACCAGCGACCGGAGAGGAAGGCAATACTGTGACAATATAGAATATATCTATGCAGGAGCTCCGTCCTGCTTCGCAGCTAAGTGCTGAGTGAATGGGACATACAGGGTAGACAGGGTGGTGATGTGTGCAGGTGGAATCACGTGCAACTCGCTCACGACACGATATACCCGTGGTGACACGGGTACATCCAAAACAGCACAAACAAGTGTGACTTAGTGCAATGAGTACACCCTGTTACACTAATTTTAAATTATGTTAACATAACCTTGAATTATCTAAAAGATATACATATTGTACAAATTTAAAAACTTCCCAGAATGCAAAGCCTGTCCAACCTGTAATTCCCATAACGATGAATGGAATTTCTTTTTCCATTGCCCCATTACCCCATCCGTTAGATCCAAGTTCTATCTCCAGATTACGGATATCTTCAATCCACTTAAGCGATTAAAACATCATTGTCATCAAATACGAATATCAATACTGTATACTCCTTAATTTATCAATTAATCTTTAGAACTGAGAAAGCCAGACGTGCATCTACAGTACGAGGAGGGTGATTTGGTACTCAAACGCTCACAGCGCGTTTGCGCCCGTCGAGCGATGGGGATTAAAACCCCGCTGCAATCCCGCCGTAATCCCGCGCAAGCGATGTCGCTGCGATCCCGCTCACGCAGCGATTCCGCTCTGACAAGCAGCAACCCCGCTCAGCCAGCGATCCCGCTCCGGCGGGCCAGCAAACCCGCTCAGCCAGCGATCCCGCTCCGGCGGGCCAGCAAACCCGCTCAGCCAGCGATCCCGCTCCGGCGGGCCAGCAAACCCGCTCAGCCAGCGATCCCGCTCCCGTAACATGGACACAAGAAATCCTGCAATCTTTTTTTTTAATATAACGATGAATAAGAAGGAACTCATATTTATTTCATCAGAAACGTTCGCAGAATGTAATGTAACGTTTGCAAAATATGTTTCGTATTCACTTGCTTGAGTATATCCACTTAAAGTATCGTAGTTATGTATGATATATTAAAATAAAGAAGGCAATTAGTTCTGTCAGTGAAACATTTTCTTTGATATAGGCAGGATTTGAAATGTGGTCGAATTGTACGATCGCCAGACGTTATGTAGCCATGCCCGTCTGAGTTACCTACAAATGTATTCAATGCTCGGTAAACGTCGTAATATGCACAATGCACGCGCAATGTACGGGGTACCGAGACAGTTTTTCGACGGCTGGCGATGGGCAGTATACACTGATACATGTAGGCTTAGTTTGTTGTTCAATCCATTCATATATATATATATATATAATATTTATGTAATTCTCTGAATGAAATATTTGAAATGAATTGTGGTCATCCTTATCATTTACATAAGCTGAGACGGTAAAATGTACTGTATTGTAAACTTATTAATCTGTATATCACCCGTTTGATAGGTAACCAGTCTTGACATTTTTCCTAAAATGAAAACACATTTGTTTTGAACAACCGGACCCATAACGTATGTCTCATATATACATTATACATGTACATGTACATTTGTATGTGCTTGTTGAAACAAATACATGTACATGATTTATTACGGATAATGTTGTTATTATGATTAGTATTATGTGTATATATACGTAAATTGTATATGCATGTTTGGGTAACATATCCAAGTTCGTCCTTATTAAAGTAATATGAAGATCAATAAATAAGTGTATCACGATATCGATCTATATAGGCTATGTCTGATGTCCAATACTATTGACTTAACATCTCGTCAATAAGATGTGTTGAAATTAAAAATATGGATACTGAGTGTTCTATTTTCTTACGAAACCTGACATAAATAGTTACCCTGATTTTTTATTTAAACATATTTTTATTGTAACTTATATGTATATAAGAGATTGGGCAAAAACCACCTTTCCCGACACAAGTATACATGAAAAAATACAGCAAGATGGCATAATATAATATTTTAATATAATATTATTTTTTAACATGTTTACAAATTGGTTTAGCGGAAGAGAGAGAGGAGGGGTGGGGGGGGGGGGGGGGGGGGGGTATATATATAAGAGGTACGGACAAAAGCCCCCCCGGATATTAGCCCCCCCGGACATTAGCCCCTAGGACAAAAGCCCCTCCGGACAAAAGCCCCTTCACACTAATCAAAAAGTGGACAAAAGCCCCTTCATAAAAAAAAAAATGATATTTATTTTTTTATTGATTTTTAATTGCTACATATACATATGTCATCAGTGGCTTCGGCAATGTAAACAACCGGTTTCAACAACAACTACTTGAACTGTTACATAAATAATAAGCTGTTACACAGGTTTTTGGTAGGTTTTTCATTGATGTTGTGTTCTCCTGGAAAGAAATATATCATTAATGGCTTCATTGTTTCTTTGATTTTAATCATTCCTAAAATTAAACTTTTCTTATTACAACGCAGAGCAACATGTTTGGTTAGGTACTTATTATATTATAATTTGAGACACTGCAAATAGGGATCAAATGTTTATTGCTTTTGTAGGCATTTCTTTGATTATCAATATTTGCAGTATATTAGGAAGTCAAAAATTACGTGTAATCAGTAACAATATGTTCATCATTGAGAGTTTTCCTGAAATTTTTAACTTACTTAATAATATAAAGTTTGAAAAAATAAATTATGATGTTTAACGACAGACATATAATGCTACACTGACATTGAACCAAGGACCTTCATTTTCCACACAATTATTCTCCAAATTTCAGAGATAAAAACAACAATATATATATATATAGTTTCTGTTTTTCAAAAGTACAGATTTATATAAAGTATACCAGCTAAATTTCTAAAGAAGGGGCTTTTGTCCGGGGGGGGCTAATGTCCGGGGGGCTTTCGTCCGGAGGGGCTTTTGTCCTAGGGGCTAATGTCCGGGGGGGGGGGGGGGGGCTAATGTCCGGGGGGGGGGGGGGGGGCTTTTGTCCTACACTCATATATAAAGATATAGTGAAAGTAATTGCTCTTATTTCAATGCACGTGTATATCTTGATATGTTGCAACCATTAAACCAATACGTACAATGTACATATTATAAATGTATAACTTTCAACAATACAAATTACGTACCTAATTTAAATCTGAAATATATATATGATTTAAGAATGATTAATACAATTATCATCGCATACGGATTTAACGGGTTTTACTTCCGCTATTACGGCCTCAAAAGGAAAACGGCAGGTGCCTTATTCTAAAAGACCTAAATGTAAGAGGTGAGATACAGGTAGACTAGTAAACATGGAGCATAGGCTAAATCCTTATGTAACAACATTCCGCCCGCAGGTAAAAAAAGCTGTAGGGGTCCGATGGGGTCACTGCGATACAGGTATACTCGCTATTGTAATCAAAATCTGTGATTGGCAGATGTTAACAGCAGGTGAAAACATTTCTATAACGGTAACTACACTGTACACGACCGGTATTTGTCCTGTGTATAGAGGATTTATCTATATCACATTGATTAACTCCAATCATGATTTGTAAATGACGCGATTTTAACCACGTGGTCTCCATACACACAGTTTTATTTGGATACTATAACACATGGAAATGTGTTACATGAGGAACATTAACATTGTATCACACGTACATATATATGAATAAACAATCCAGTTACAAAAACATAATATTCATAGGATTATATTACATACACGTAATCAAAGAAGAGATTTTTTTAGAAAAAAAAAAGACAAACCATTTAGAACTTCTGTTTATAATTATGACCTTAAACAGACTTTTAGTTTAGTTTTATTTGGATTTGAGCGGTAATAATTTAGAATATGTAATTTCTTTGCAAATTTTCAATGATTGCGTTTTTACAGGAAAACAGATAATGATACTCATCTCCTACATTCTCTGAAGACAAGGTTCATATCTTCTCCTGAAACTCTTTGTTACCTACCAGTTTCAATGGAAAATTTCAATTACATGTACGTACACTGTGTATCTAATACAATTAGAGTTAATCTAATCTCAGGCTTCATCGGACATAAAATGGACTGGTCAATAGCTCGGTGAAGGAGGAAATACTTCACATGGTTTTGGTGTTAGGTCTTGATAATAATGGTGACTTTCGCATAGTCAGTACGTATTTTTTTTTTTTTTTTTTTTTACTTCCGAAATAAAAAGGACAGGAAATATTCCCATGTTGTCGTTATAATTGATTAAAATTTGTTTAAAATGTGTTTTTGTTGACGTTTTTATCACATACACATGACAGTTGACACAAATGTATTGTTTTTCTCACAATAAAGAAAGAATATTGGACTACACACACAATCATTCTGTGGTCTATATAGTTTAAACTGTATTTTATTTGACAATTTCCATTTAATAGCATACATGTATATACAACATAAGATATACATACATACGTATATACTATTATGCTCGGTCTTGTAATCAAAGACCGTACTACATGTATTTCTTTGCTGGCAAAAAGAGATCGGGAAGGCAATCGATTATCCTTTACAAAAGTGTTCGATATCTCACAAAATAATTTTGTACCAGGCTGCTAAAATGGTAACAATTTTTTCAATTCTTTATTAGTCTTGCGAGTATACATCTCATCAACATCATACGATTACAAAACATATAATTCAAGTCAGCTCGAGTAGAGCAATGCACTTGTGACTTTTTTTTTTTCTGATAAGAAAGTAATTAAATGATTAACTACTATAGTTGGGAAACTATTAGTACTGATTTCGATATCTACCGGTAATATACATGTAAGTGTATGTCCGTGATATTAGCCATGCAAGAGATGTCCCCGATGGACACATAAATAATGATAGTAATAAAAACACAATATCTTTAGGCCGTGGATTTAAAACTACGAAATGTTCAAATAATTGAAAAGTTTATGAAACTTACTACAGAAATTCAAAGATAATTTTCTCAAACGGACATGTTGCTAGCTAAATACTTCAAATGTCTACGTAAAAATAAGTCGAGATCAAAATAACGAGCCCCTTATGTGGCCTCTCCGAGGTCATGCACAAAACGTCATCTATACAAAGGTCAGCTAAATCAGAATTGTAATAATGCTGCCGTGGACACGTAGCTCATTGTCCACTATTAAAATGGTTACCGGATTGAGCACATTTCCGTGTTCCCCATATCCCACTCGAGGTGCACAAAAATTCTGACCAAGATCCGACCGTCCTAAGTACTCTAGAAATGATGACAAAACCGCCTTTTGACCCGTCCCCATTCCGTAAGAATGAATTAAAGCTACTGTGGACACTTGGTTCATTGTCCACCATTAACCAGAATAATTACCTTTCCGTTTTCCCAAAGAAGGCGGTCACCAGTTAGCAGTCACAGGATACATTTACAATGTATTGACTCAGCTCCTAACACTAAATGACGACTATATCCAATGTTACTGGATTTATGACTCGTGAGTGATCTTGCACATGCATGAAAATAGTCTATTTGAACTTTAATAACTACAATATTTCCCTACAAATAGTTTTTATCAAAATGGTCTGACATCAAGTACACTGTCATATTGTATAACATTGCAGATATTATTCAACTTATAACATAGATTTCATGAGCAATACATTACACGTATGAATTTGTATCTCATAGTTGAGGTACATCATCCAATAAATACTTACGATGGGCGATACAACTGAAAACATATACATGGTCATTAAAGTATAATTAATCGACACCAGGCTGTTGAAAGTCTACCGCCATTACTGATTGAGCGGGTCCTATTCAATTCCGCTCGAGCGGGTCCGCTACAATTCCGCTCGAGCGGGTCCGCTACAAGTCCGCTCGAGCGGGCCCGCTACAAGCCCGCCCGGCGAGCGGGTCCGCTGCTACAAGTCCGCTCAAGCCCGCTACAAAACCGCGCAAGCCCGCTGCGAACCCGCTCAAGCCCGCTCGAAGCCCGCTCAAATCCCGCGGCAATCCCGCTGCAAACCCGCGCAAATTCTGAGCGGGGGGCTGCGCGGGTCAACGCTCTGTGAGCGTTTGAGTACCAAATCACCCTCCTCGTACTGTAGTTTGATTTGGAATAATGTAACGTTTGCACTCTCATTATATATAAAGGGTTTATATATTTCATTTTGGAAACTGGCTACAAGTCATGATATCGTGGTGTATAAATGCTAAGCAAGTTGATCAAATAGCCTGACTGACAAAATTGGCGTTAGCTAAGTCCAGCTTCACCGGAAAATCATAAACTAGTTTCCATACATCTATGGATTATAATGACATTTTCCAGGTCATGTTTGTCCTTTCAACGACATGGTTACAATTTCATACTTAAATAGTTAAATTACCTAATACCTTGATGTAGAATGCATAATCATGAAAATACAAACATGAATGATGGATAATTTCATGAAATGAGGATTTTAGTTTCGACATCACATCTAATTCAATTCGAACTAACGAATCTTACATATATCATCATCATACTCAATACTGTACCGGACTTCTATCGGGATTCGGACTAACGAATTTTTCCCTCGGTAGTAACAGGTATTTAGCCCCCTACACCCCCGCCCCCTCCCTCATTGATGCTGTACATAAAAGTATTTATATGCTGTTGTCAGTGAATTTGTACACCTCGAGTGCAGTAAATCCCAGTTAAAAAATAACCACGAATTCATGTTTGGTTGGATGGACCACTGTACACCACAGTCTCGTGATGCTGGACAGTAGTTCCCTCTCACGTGACCCGTCGGGTGAAATGAGGTAAACGTTTCCGGACAAGTGACCACAAACATACACATTGCCATCCTGGTCTAGTCCGATACCTACAGGCTCTCTCAGACCAGGATCCCTGTACCTGTAGACTACTGCGTCACTGTCTAGTCGTCGACACACTACGTCATTGTTATCTCTGTGGTATACAGTGGACTTTGATGTAAACACTGCGAGGGTTGTGAAAACTCCTCCCTTCTTTATTGACTCTGTGACCTTCCCATCGATAGACATAACCTTCACACTACTAGGAGTACTGACCAGCATGTTTTCCTCTTGTACAGCTATACTCCAGGTATCAGGGGGACTCCTGATCGTATTGACCACGGACAGCTGACCATATTGTAGTGTACATCTCAGTATTTGGGTAGTGTTTCCGGCCATAAATATATCTGTATGCTACCGTTGACTTTATATTTTTTCCGGTAGGAAGATGTATCATCAAATAGCAGGAATCTGTTGTAATGGTGATCTGTGATAAGTAATTAATTGTTGTCGGTAAAGATTCCTCCAATTAACCAAGCCCTTTCCACTCCTCTAACTTTGTTTTTGTTAACCGTATGTACACAAGATACTGACCCGGTCCATACATCCACCTCTGTCGTTACTGGAGTAGTCTGGACTGTCAGATGCTGCAGAGAACCCGTCAAATCGGAAGTGGAAGTCGAGTCCGAAAATGTTGTAGCTGAAGGCGAATCAAAGCTCCAACCAAAGAAACTATGCGACCATTTACATTCTGTGACACAGGTGAAACTGTCGAGGTGACGTCAACATTTCCCGCAGTTGTCATTTTCATGATTTCATCAATCGTTTCCTCTAGCTTCAGTGTGATGTCAAACCTATTTGGTTCTTTCTTTGTGTTTTGACCATACGCCGGTAATGACCCGATATCTGATTTTTTGTTTGTTCTCTCACGAAACATCGGTGACGCTCTGATAACTATTGAACTGAACCTGACATCAGCAGATGTGAATTTTCCGCGTTGATGTGAAATGTGTTTGACATACTTCCGTCGAGACAGTAGTTGTTATCTGTATGTTCTGCATTTATCTGCGAGATTGGATTGAAATCTTGTGTTGAGGCTATCGAGCTTATCTTTAGCTTTCTGTATCCTGTCAGTCACTTCCGCTGAGACAAGTCGATGTGAAGCTGATGCCTTGTTCCGTTCATGATGAATTCTGTACTGTTTATAGAGCTTCTCTTCACATTCGGTACACGTGACCTCAAGGGAAAACCCTAACGACCGCTGTCCTTGTAGACAAAATTCACAAGACTCCAAGTGTTGTCAAAGCATATATCATAAGAATATTTAAGGGGTCGGTGAGGCGGATTTGTTGCTAATTGATTATAATGTAAGGAACAAAATACATCGGACATGCCAGTAAAATCTTAGGTTTTATCAGGATATAATCGACGGTCTGACGGCCTGTTCTTTTGGATTAGCCAATCAACTGACTACTTCCGGAATCTTTGAAGTGGATTTTATGTGTCCGAATTAGCGTGACTACAAAGCTTGCGTAATCTGTTAATTTCTTTCAAGCATTTCGTCCCCAAAAAGCGTAACGCTACATATATATACATGCTTTGCTGAAATAGTTTGCTTCAGATTGCATGCTGTGACGAAATGTTTTGCTTCGATGACATCGCAAAATTGGCAATTCGCCCTGAAAATAAAGGTATCTCAGAGGTCATTAGAACGTGACCCCTTATGGGATGTTGTTAAATGTTCATGTAACGTAGTGAGAATGACCACCTAGATTTTAATTAGATTGAGGTAATCTCTCTAACGGGCGCCATTCTATTCATCAGTCGGTCATCCAGATTGCATTTATATGGACAATAAATACAATAATACAGTGAAATGAAGTTTTTTTTCAACATTCATGATATCATAACAACATTGGCTTCTGGACATATTCCATAAATCGTTAACACTAAATGTACTGAAAGCCAATATTGTTATAATCTCATGAATGCGTGTTGAAAAGTGTCAGACAGTTCTTGGCATGGTCTTAGCAACCGTCATACCAAAAACAAAAAACAAAACGTAGTTCCATCTACAACATTTATTCTGTGAGACTTTTGGAGAATTTTTTTTATGTTTTGAACATTAAGAAGACCATAAAAAACATTGGATTAAGATAAATATTACATGGATTGCGTTTATTTAAAATAATACGAGAAGAAGAAAAAATCCGATGGCCAGAGTACTATCTGTGGTAACGCGGTCCTCGACATTACTACACACTGTGATGAGGCTAATGCTGTTATGAAACATGAATACAATTTTCGCTAATGCTTTCAGGCATACTGAATGTAAATATTTCTCCATACACGTGGTGATGGGGACCTGGTGCGAAGTAGCAATAAGTATCGGATGGTAGCAATGATGTGAACAGCTAACGCGGGGAAAGAAAGACGTCCAAACCATGTCGCACGAAGTATCCGTGTCAGTCAGCCTAGTCATCAAAGCAACATGTTTACAGCTAGATATGCCTAATACATAACGTAATATACCCGTCTACCGGGAGTCGGACTAGCGAATCTTGCATGCATCTATGATAAACAATATGGTGGTCGCAGGAAAGAAGCCATGTGTTTTATTTGAGGACCAACTTAGAAACGATTTTGTTATTAATAGACGACTAACGGATGGTCACAAGCCACTGATATACTGCAAGGTGAGCGTCCAAGCGTTTTGTTAGGTCTGTTATTCATGTAGATAATATATATATATTTCGTGTTTGAAGTGACGGCACATGGTCACTGTTACTGTGTCGGATCACGATCGATATTTGATAAGCCTATGGCGCGGGTTCTAAATTAAAGCAGAGACTTGTATATCAGGGAGACTCGAAACAGTCTATATATCTTACCAAATATCACGCACGCCTGGAAGTATCGGGTGCCTCGGTCTGAATCCCAGGTGACACCGAATTCGCCGCCATATTGGCTGCATCGCCTCGTAGCGTTTCGAAACACACTGGAATTTAACCCCCTGAGTGCCACAGGGCCTATTAATAGGCTATATTTACATTTCCACTGTGTGTTCTCTATATGAAGGTACTAACAAAAGCGTTCATTCCTAGGTGAACAATTAACCTGCCGCGTATGAATATGTAACTCGCAGCACGTGTACCGCAGGGGTGCCACGTGTGTCGGACTGCTACCAAGTGTTTGCCCAGGGTTCGACTGCCGCTTTCGCTTGCAGATTCCTAATACAAATGAATTTTCAAGTAATACACAATATTTAGTAAACTGGTGAGAAGGAAAATAGACTCGTCATATAAAGTTCAACAATTTATTAACATGTGTAAAAATAACAAAGTACCAAAATAATACTCGTGAGGCACAGTGAGGAATTCACAATTATATACGTCTAGCCTAAAACACATGCCAACCATCGTTTAATCACAACTTACCATGAAATAAATGTAGTTTACCCGGAGTCTCAAGCACGTGGCATGTCCGGTCAGAATACAACATTTGCTAACCACCCGTCTTTTCTCCCGTATCTACTAACGAGGTTTCCAACAACCAACCCTCGCCTTACCGGTATAGAAACAGCCCGAGAGGCGGAAATATTCCCTAGCCACACCGCGAGTGCTCTCAAAATGGAATAATTCCTTCAAGCAACAACCTGACTTCCGACATGAC
>NC_047026.1:10415163-10465471 GCF_902652985.1 Pecten maximus
GGAGAGGCAGCTCAAAAGTTGGAAATATTTGTAGTATAGCTTACATGAAATCATTTTAACCTGATCACTATGTAATCAATACTGAGTTATTAGTTTAACATTATAAAGTTTCTATCCTTTTTTTCCGGACTGCAACACAATATGCCACACACTTTTGTTATTTTGAGTGTAGAGCGTGGATCTGCTCTCCTCCTCCCTCACTATATACCTTAAGGGGAAAAAAACTGAAAAGAAACTCCATCGACCATTGACTGAAGGAGATGTGTTCACTGATGTGTTTTTATGGGTTGTGGTTCCGCTTGTCGACGGAGTATGGCTAAATCAGATCCATTGGTTTTACCACGGAATAACAATCAACTTGTCATTTCAAATTCCCAGAAAACTGATCCGGATTTCTGCCCAGATTTACATATTGTTGCTTCTCTGGCCCTGAAATCCCTTAAATCTTTGGAAATGAAAATCAGGTCAACCTCATGGAACCATAAGAACTGTGTGATTTATAGAAAACCATCAGCACATTGAAATCACCTTATTGTTGTTATTGCTGTAACACAGGGATTGGGTCATGTTGGCCCTCTTTTATTTTCCATTTTGTATCACATTTAACATATAATTTGGTTACATTTGAAAAGTTTTAATACAGGTACAGTGCTCTTGATATCTCTATTCATTTTAAGTTCACTTTGGCTGCTTTTTTTGGGGGGGGGGGGATATTCTATGTTTTTATAATATTCTATTTTTATCCATGCTCCTGCACGTGATGGAATTTTACAGGTAAACATGCATTTATAAATATATTTTTTTATAATTAGAATAATCAAATAAATTCCTCCAAATCCCTGTCATATTTTGTAAACCAAACCGAAAGGTAATTGGGTACCATGGTATATCATTATTATATCTTTCAAAAATAGAGTTATAAAAATACAAATTAATGTTTTTTTACATTTACACAGTCCTAGAATAGATGTTCTAAAGTTTCTGTTTTCGTTACAGAAACTACATAATTCAGTTTCAGAAATAATGATTTTCATTAGCAATGTATTACTGTAAATTATTCTGTGTATCAAGTCGAACTGAAAACACTGTAAGTCGGTGTCATCAGTAACAGGGAAAGGTAGCGTAAAGAAAAGTTGTCATTTTAACTTTGATATAGTTGACTGTAGTTTGTCTTCCCATTTTCTTACTACCTTGTCACAAAAAGCGCTATGTTTTCAAGAAATAAAAGCAGGAGGAAGAAAACATTCTGATTTCTAATAAATCATTTACAAAAAAAAAACAATGTTTACATAAACAAGAGGTCCATGGGCCTTAACGGTCACCAGAGATTTGAAATATTTCAGTTAATCTAATTTGCCCTTTTTGGCCCCACCCATCAGTCCAAGGGGTCAGTCAAGGCCAACATGTGCCTATCATTAAGCTGTCATCCCATCCTGATAAATTTAAGAAAGTTAGAATAAATTCAAATAGAAATCAAACAAATGTGACTTCCCTATATAAATTATAGCAAAGTTTACCCTGTCCCAATGGGCAAACGTGAGACCCCAGGGTCATTAAATTCACTATTTAAGTAAAGCACCATAAGACCCTTCCATCTATGAAAAGTATTTGATTCTTTCTTATATCGGTGTTGATCTTTGATTGATTTTTTTTTTTAAGAATTTTGAAAGTTCAGTCAATTTGACACTTTTTAACCTCGCCCATCAGCCTCTGGGGTCAGTCAAGGCCAACATACAGTGTATGCATACCATAAAACTGGTATCCCATGCTGATAATGTTAACCAGGTTAGACTGAATTCCAATACAATTCCAACAAATAATAGTAAAAAATGTGATTTCCCTATACAAAGGCCCAATGAGCCCGAATCGTTCACCTGCTATCCAGTGATCCATTTCTTAAATAAACATAATTAAGAACAAGTGTATCAGAGACCATATATAAGATCTCAGGGCCTGGCAGTTGTTTGAAAAGGTGTGTCTTTTAAATTTTCGGCCAATTTAACGTTTTCAAACTTAAATTAGGATCAAGGTCATTCATTTGAACAAACTTACTAGCCATCATCCTAAAACGCTAAAAGCCAAATATAAGGTCTCTTGACCTTTCAGTTATTGAAAATAAGACATGGAAATATTTTAGCCTATTAGACTGCTCTCACCTTAGATGTCCCTGGAACTCTTTGCTATTGAGAAGAAGTCAGTCTATTTGATCCCTGTGACTTTGAATTAAGGTCAAGGTAATTCATTTGAACAAATTTAGCACTTCACCCCAGCATGCTACAGACCCAATATCAACTCCCTTGGACTCTTGATCATTGAGAAGAAGTCGTTTAAAGAATCTAGCCTATTTGATCCCTGTTGTAATGTATTTTGTGCTAGTCACTGCCGGTTGTTTTTATTGTCTGGGACTGCACTAAGTACTACCCACATTGGAACTCTTCTGTATCTGAAGTGCTGAATAAAACTACATCCTGTATAATATTTCATGGTGTCTGTGGTGAATATAAAACATGGTGTCAGAAACGACCTCCATCGCTCACAATTAAAGTCATCGACACTGGAAAACATAGAAAATCATAACAAGAAGACCTACCATTAACAATGGAAACTGGGAACATAAATTCCACACCCAAACTCAACTAGGAAGCAACTGACCTGGTGTAGGAATGGAGAACCTTCATCCAACATTCAGAATTTTGGATTTCTGGACAACACAAAAAGAAGTCAGAGAAAGACAAATGTAACTACCTGATGATTTAGATAGGAAATAGAGGTAGGGACATATAACTCTACATGGACACTGACTGAAGAACAGAAAAAGTCCTTTAACTATCTCAAATCAGAGTTTGAGAAACATGTGAAACCTAAAGCTAATCGTGTTTACTCGATATACAGGTTTCTGAGCAGATCTCAGAAGGAATCAGAAACATTTGAAAAGTTCCTCACTGACCTTAAATTACTGGCTAAGGATTGTGTCTACCCGGAAGAGGACAACATGATAAGAGATGATATTGTGTTTGGGACTAAAGGCCACAAGGTAAGGGAGAAATGTATTAATGAGGGTTCTGACCTGGCTACTAATTTCGCTAGGACAGCTGAAATGTCTAGAGAGCAGGTGAAATATATCGAGGACAAAACAATTCATGTAATACATAAAAAGAGTGCGAAACAATCCTCCAGAGGACTCCAGAAGTTTCAGCAAACTGAAAAACATCCAACAATAAGTTTATGAAGGGAGATAGTCAATTTGATTGTAGGAACTGTGGAGAAACTCATGGTTACAAACAATGCAAACAATGTGCGGCTTGTCGAAAATTGAACCATTTTGCCAACAAGTGCATGTCGCGCGCTCGACAAAAGCCTAGACAATATCAGAAGAAAAAGGACAAATTAAGATGCGTTAACACAGTCGAGATTTCAGATGAGGGGTACGAGTTATTTGTTGGAACAATTCTTGTTGGCTCTATGGAAGTTTACAGTCTGCAAAATGACAAATGGAATGAAAGTGTCCACATCCAAAAATGTCCCATTAACTTTCAACTGGACACTGGTGCCAAGTGTAGCTTATTCCAAAGAGTGTTATACAGCAACTTAACAAGAATGTTAATCTACAACCCACTCCAGTGGCGCTCCTATCATTCTCCAACCACTCTATTAAGAGCCAGGGAAGTGTACCTCTGCCTTGTTCCTATAAGGGCAGAGTCAAAGACATTCTATTCTATGTTGTAGACATAGATGTTAACCCAGTGCTTGGTTTAAAAGACTGCAAAGACTTAAGTCTTCTACAACGTATTTACGCAGTCATGTAGGAAGATAAGTCACTGCTTTTAGGGATTTCTCCAAAATATTTTGCAGTTTGATTTTTTTTATCATAACTTTGACTCACAAAAACCTTGTTATAAGCACATCTATAACATTAATGGCTGGATACAAAAGGTATATAATTCGCTGACATTGACCTTGGAATTTCTAGGTCACAGCAGTCAAACGTCCGGTTAAAGAAGGGAAGAGAAAACGAAGGATAAACCGTAGATAAAACGTATGAAAGTGACCATCAGACTGATAACATATCACACTTTAATTACCTTTGACTTTTACTTTATTTTTATAGACAATGATATGCTAGATACCATTAACTAACTCTAAATGTCCTCTCTATTATAAGGAATTAAAGGATTCAGGTGGGCTAATTATAGGGTTCACTCGATATCAACAATACACCAGTAGCTAAAAACATTTAACGGTGACTGCCCATGTTGTAAAAAAAAAAGCTATGCGCCGGCCCGCTATGTGTCACTTCAAATACCTGGCTAGCTCGTACAACATTTCACAAAACATACATACGCTTCACCGACTCCTATACAGACCCTGTTACGATAATCTGTGTTTTGTGATTGATTATTTGTGAATTACAGTAAAACGTACGTAAATGACAAAAGTATCAAACTGTTATTTTCGTTTAAGTGTTTTTGAACTCCCTATTGATCTTATCAGCTGATTTAAGATGATGGTATAGATGATCTAGGTTTGATGACAAATTTATTTCTGTGATTATATATGTCCACATATTGACATCATACAATCTAATCTATAAGGAAGACTGTTTAAACGGTATCACGGGTTTCAGAGTTGGTTAAACAATACATATCTTATTGTTAATAATGTATTGTTTATGAAACACAGTTGGTGATCAGTCGTGAACGATACCATGGCTTACAAAAAGAGGTCTTCGGCGATGTGAGAGCATAACTAAAAAACAAAAATCACTAGTGCGAATCATTATAAGGCAACTCGGTGTCGGTGACAGTCCCGAATTGCTTCTAGTTTTTTGTTTGTTTTGTTTTTTTGTTATTTAACATAGATTTACAAGTCTTTCCCTTCCATATCATATCTTTTGGCGATGATAAAATGCGGAAATGCTCTCAAGTAATGTCCCGACCTATCCCATCCCCCATAATGTCATAGGCTCGGTTATAACCGGAACAAGGACGTTAAGTCCCATCAATCAATCAATTAAGTGTGAATCGTTAGCCGTTTTTCTACTCTACCGTAAGGTCAATTCAGAATTTAGACAAATTATCTCCGAAGTAGGTATATAATTGATGAACCCCTCTACAAAATTAATCTGTGAACAAATTAAAATATCAAATCATTAAATTTCAATAAATGAAATGATTCGATGTTTTCTTTATTCTTATATATTAGAATGTCGCCCTGTATATTACAAGCAGTGTGAAATATTCGTAATCACTGGGAGTGAAAGGTGTTGGATAAAAAGTTCTAACAGCAAAACTATATATATATCTTAATTAATACACATATTCTGTGGATAACCAAATGTATGTGCCGCGGTAATGCTTGTGTATTGTAACTTCATCATACTACTACATAGGTACTAGACTATTTCTGAAATCTTGCTAATTGTAATCAAATATACTCATGCTAACATATTTTACAATTTCACCTTTTACTTTAACTATGGATGTATCGGATCGGGATCCTGCATCAGTCAGTTACATACGTGGGTGTTTCAGCTGCCCAGATCTCATAGAATATGTAGCTGGCAGCTTTGTGAGGAAAACTTAAATCAATATATTATTTTTAGAATGTATGTCATTTTTTAAATAATACAAACATGAGCGATACATTACAGGCATAAGTAAACAGGTAAGTAAGGTAAGGTAATTGAACTTCTGGACTGTGACATGCAGCTGGTCTTCATCGTTCATGTCAAGTTAACATTACTACGACTTAATTTATCCCGTTTTGACATACACTTTCATCGGTTGACCATCTGATTATCAATACAGGGTTTTCAATATTGTATTTCTTTAGCATTTTATGGTTCAATATATATTGTTAATCTACATAATGCATACATTATTTTTTGCTATTTCTATTGTTCAGGTTTCACCATCAAATTACACCTGTAACAACAAAAGTACTTAATTGATATTGATATGCTTTTTTAGAGCATGTCATTGTCATACCTATTAAAGAGAAGGACTATAGAGAAGGAAGAGAAGTAAACTTAATCTACCTGGTTTTAATCTAAGAATACATTTCTTACTAATTTTAAATTATGTTAACATAACCTTGAATTATCTAAAAGATATACATATTGTACAAATTTAAAAACTTCCCAGAATGCAAAGACTGTCCAACCTGTAATTCCCATAACGATGAATGGAATTTCTTTTTCCATTGCCCCATTACCCCATCCGTTAGATCCAAGTTCTATCTCCAGATTACGGATATCTTCAATCCACTTAAGTGATTAAAAAATCATTGTCATCAAATACGAATATCAATACTTCAGACTTATCAATTAATCATTAGAACTGAGAAAGCCAGACGTGCATCTAGTTTGATTTGGAATAATGTAACGTTTGCACTCTCGTTATATATAAAGGGGTTATATATTTCATTTTGGAAACTGGCTACAAGTCATGATGTCGTGGTGTATAAATGCTAAGCAAGTTGATCAAATAGCCTGACTGACAAAATTGGCGTTAGCTAAGTCCAGCTTCACCGGAAAATCATAACCTAGTTTCCATACATCTATAGATTATAATGACATTTTCCAGGTCATGTTTGTCCTTTCAACGACATGGTTACAATTTCATACTTAAATAGTTAAATTACCTAATACCTTGATGTCACTAGGGATTAGAAAAGTGGAAATTCGCTCGCCAAAGTGGAAATTCCTACCACTTTTGGCTTAACCTACCAGAGTTTTTTAGTAGTTTCCACTTGATTTTTTATATTTCCGCAAAATGTTTCCTATTACCACTGCTTTAATAGTCTTTCCACGGATTTATCATTCTTACCACTAGCTGTTTATTCTTTCCAGTACAATTTAGTAATTACCACTAATTATGTATAATTTGGTTTAATTGGTAAAAGTAGACCGCTTGTAACTATAAATCGTTCATCTGTTTCAGAATACTTGCCGATGGCCTCGTCACGGCTGAGCGCGTTCACCTGTGTGTCAAACGTGCCCCGTGACGATGGCAAGTAAAGGCTTCATACAGTGAACGCGCTGTAAGTTTAGCTGAACCATAGCTCTTGACGACCATGGAATTATTAAATGTACATGAACCAACTGATTTATGGTTGTTTTGTTTTCATTTCCATCCATTATTTTTTTAGTTGAAATCAAAATCCTCTGATGTACAGCCGGGGACGTCGTCCCCGATTCAGCGCTGCGTTTGCTGTGGGTACATATCGGTAGGTATCTATATGTGCTGCTAAGTGAATTAAAATCACCTTGTAAAACCATATGACTATCTTCTGAGAGATGTATTTACCTGAATTATTAAAATGTCACACACAAAGTTGTATTACGGTGTTTGTTTTCACTTCCAACGGAGAAATCTCGACATATGTGTCTGTGTATTGATAGCAGATCGAGAGCACCAACACTGTTACGTAGGTGTGACACGTGGGAACACACTGTAAGTTTAGCTGAACCATAGCTCTTGACGACCATGGTATTATTAAATGTACATGAACCAACTGATTTATGGCTGTTTTGTTTTCATTTCCATCCATTATTTTTTTAGTTGAAATCAAAATCCTTTGATGTGCAGCCGGGGACGTCGTCCCCGATTCGGCGCTGCGTTTGCTGTGGGTACATATCGGTAGGTATCTAGATGTGCTGCTAAGTGAATTAAAATCACCTTGTAAAACCATATGACTATCTTCTGAGAGATGTATTTACTGGAATTATTAAATGTCCCACACAAAGTTGTATTACGGTGTTTGTTTTCACTTACAACGGAGAGATCTCGACATATGTGTCTGTATTGATAGCAGATCGAGTGCACCAAAACTGTTACGTAGGTGTGACACGTGAATCTCGGCCGAGTTGTGTGCGCTAGACTTTATATTTTGCTGAAACTGTAATAGATTCTACTGGATTATTCGATTTAAAACGACAATACATTGTAGATATCATTTTACTGTTTTGCATGACTTCTGCATGTACGGACTATCCGCGTTGTCTTTGATGACCTTTCACCTTCAATAGACGGCGCTGTGTTTAATAACTTCAGGAAGTCTACACAACGGTCACGTTTATAAGGCAAGATTTTGTTTTTTGATATTTGTAGATTAGAGCAATTAGACTGCTAGGCCTCCAACCACGGACTTGGTATTTAGTCCTTGAAAAATACGGCCAGCGACAGCGAGGATGGGATATCTTACGATATTTGTTCTCAATTCATTTCAGAAGGATCGTCAAACCAGAGACCTGTTATTACACGTGATTAACTGATATATGCACGTCTATGGTCAAATAAGTGAAAACAATAGTTTGTCTTCATTACATCAATGGGTTAAGTCATTTCGTAGATCATAGGTCCTATATCACATGTGATGATTTTGGTAAAAGTAGGCGTCTGAAAGTTTACCCGCGGCGACTCGATTTTCAAGATGGGTTATAAGTTATTATCAAGACAGTTTTTTGTTTTAATAACAAAACGATTATTGTTTTTGTTTGTTCTCTTTTAGCGTTTTAACTATGTAAAAAGCGGAATACATTCCTCATTCACTCATTAAATATTTGAAATAAATTGTGTATCAAATAATGTATAGTCGGTTTTTAGCAAGTTTTCTCCAGAAGTATTCTATATCTATGTCCCTGGTATAACCCTGCTATAGTCCTATTACACACGTATCTTGCTCGGTCGGGTACGGACTCGTCTTATAAAAGTGTCAGCTGTCAATCAAGTTAACTGATGAACGTGTGATAGTCCGTTATGAACCAAGATTCGTAAGTCTACCAAATTAACTATTACGGTGGGTTGACAGACATATTTTCAAAGATAGTATTATTGCAATCTTTTTACATGTGACAAAATAATTTGATTGTTGAAATTTGGATTCACCGAAGCAGACCGAAGTAACCAAGTGACCATAAACTCGTCAAAAAATAAAAACACGATTTAAATCACATTACAGTGGACCCGCGATAATCCGGACGCCGATAGTCCGGAAAACTCACAGTCCGGACGGAAATGCAAGGGAACGGATTTCCGTAACGTTATTTGTACTCACCAGTCCGGAAATTCCGATTCCGATTCCGGAAGCCCATTTTGGGAACGGAACGCACTTTTCATTAGTAAATTTCCCTCAATAATCCGGACGATTGTTTCACCACGAGGAGAAAAAATGTCGGGCCAAGTCACCCGTGTCGACAGCTGTACAATCTATCGCTTGACACTGTGCGTAGTCATAGCGACCGCTGCCAGGTCATAGCCCCGGGTGTTTACCTGTGTTACAATGTGTAGCTTTTGTTTTTATAACGGTACATTGCTTTTTCTCTACGACCTAAATGTTACAGAATTTATGCACAATCATACATTACGTGATACGATAATTGATTAATCTCAAATACATGTAATAAATTTATGATCGGAAATTAAACACGGATATCGGCTTTGTAACACCGTTACGTGAAACGACGACTCATTGAAAGATGCATGTTATTAATTACATACAAATTTACGTATGAAGCAGTGATCACAAGAACTGGGTTGATTACACACAAATTAGTCAAAAGTCGTCTGATACTTAACTAAGCGTCACATTGTTAAGTGAATACGGGTTTAATAATTATCGGACATACCTAGGAAATCAGATATCCAAACACATGCATTCTGTTGTCCACGTTATATTGCAAGGTTCCCGCCATTAAAAAATAGTCGGCTGCTTTAGTGGATTTCATTATTTTTTTTTTTTTTTTTTTTAATTTTCAAAATGCAGCGTCTTAAATTTTATCATTGGTTTAAAAATGATCTCTCCATTGGATTTAATGAACAGTACCAGCAGAGACCTATATACTAAATATATAGGTCCCTGGTACCAGGGTATACATAAACGACCTATTATAATTAACGCAACGGAACTTTTCTAGTAATTTCATGATGTTATTACTTACCATTATAGGGTACAAAAAAATGGCGACGTCAGTCATTTTCATCATCCCACGAAAGATAACAATGAGTTCTTACCTTTCTGTTTTCACAAGATGTCTGGTGGCGACTTTCGATACATTTCTTCAAGTACAGTGAAAGTAGCGACTTGTGGGCAGATAGGTCTACGAAATTAAATGAACTGAAGTGACACTGATTTGTTAATACCGCTGGAATTGATATTTTTGGTTTTATTAACATTCATTTAACTTTAAAGGTAAACACCATCATTTGTACCAGGTCCATAGACGTAGAAATGTATTCACTTGTTTAACGCCTGTCGATTTCAACAACTTATACTATGACCAGTATACAAATCTCGCGTGGACCCACCGTCACCTGTTAATAAAAAAGATCTCCAGAAGAACCGTCTAATCACAATGAATTACAACGAAAGACAGAGTCCGCAATCAAAATGGGATAATCAAGAGGCTTATCATTGGTACCCACTTTTATCAATTATTGCAAGCAAAGAATTGTTCGGTGACCAACTAAGGTAAGATGATTTGACCTATATTGTTTCTACTGGAAAGGCTTGAGTGATCGGATTTGAATTGGTCCAATGTGTTTATCAGTATTTTTTTGTTTTAAACTGTCATTCTGTAGCAATATTTAAATTGCTGTACTTAAAACAAAACATGTACTAGAAGGACGGGTACGTGATTAATACTCCAGCATATATTAAAAAACTACAATCAGTTGTCATATCGTCATGCCCAGAAACGTAAATGTGTCCATAACGTCACGTGTAGATCATTCATCAGCGCATTTCGCAATTTTAATATATTGTACCATTCATTGTGATGCGATAATGGCAGAAAGATTTATCAAATGATTCATATCCTGGATAGCCAAATTACATTGAAGTACTTATATCCTTGCACTAAGCATGCACCCGTCGTCTTGAGCTACGACATCGCAACTTATGTAGGTCCCTCAGTTGCGGTGGATTGATTTGAGAAAGAAAAAAAAATCTTTTAAGAACCTCCTAGGTTGATATCAGAAGGATGAATGATTGTCAATGAAACACGTGGCCATTAAAATGACGATTGCCTTCAGTTGTTAGTTCATTTGTTTATTACAGCGCTGTCGGTCGACTGCTAATCAGCGTATCGGTCAGTCACGCTGATTTTGAAGTCTATGACGCCACAGGTTTAACAGTAACTGAAATGGTGGCCAGCAGTATAGACGACAGTGTGAACAGTAACAACACAGCATGTCTGAATACGATCTGGACACGAGATTTGAGGTTGATGATTTCGGCGAATATTGCCGACAAGAAGTCGAAATCCAGCAATATCAGTTTGAGCGTTCAAAAAGAAGAAGATTTTAGTGAAATCGACTCTCAAAATGACCGCTTGGGTAACAAAGACTAATGTATTATACCAGGGGCAAACAGATGCCATACACGACCCAATAATCGGTCAATCACCAATAAAGGTATATTAGTTATATGTTTACCATTTCTTCCTCGTTACTATAAAAGGAACACGGCATCAATATTTCTTTTAATAAAATAATGTGCTATTTTATTCGCAAATTAATATTCAAATAAGCATACCACAAAAATACAACAGTTCTGGATACTCTGGTTTGTGAGAAAAGACGAAATACAAAGGTACAGTAAACTTATGCGTTGTATTCTATACAAAACCCTCTTTTAGTCATGAAGGATACTTCATTCAGAGAGTAATATATTGTATAGATCATGATCTACAATAGACTAAATCTCTCCCGAATGAAAACCCGTGTTGAAGCCTCCAACACACTTCTAAATAATTATACAGATTTTATCCCTTATTTTACATGTCACGGTCTCATGGATTATCGACGATTAAATGCTTGAGAAAGATATAATCTATGAATTCGCAATGGTTAAAGTGTATGACTTTTTGTAATTGTGTAATAATCGTGAATTGATTGAGATCCTTGTAATTTTACTTTCAATTCGTGTGTCGCAAGTCAACAGACTTTAATAAATAAACAAACATGCTCAGAGAAACATTTGCCAGGTGTGAGATTACGCTCGTCACACCTGTCTCTTACACCACAGGTGTCTGTGATTTCTGGCGTTCTAATTGGCACGCGCCAATAATTACTTGTGAGTTGACGCGTTTGGTTTCCGTGCACTTCAAAAAATTCCGAAAATATGCTTATACAGGTTGTGCGTAAATTTAACTTGAATTCTGTTAAGAATTGCGTTTATACTATAGGGAATTCACTTTCAGGTTGATGAAATCAAACGAATTTTTTTTTTTTTGTATAAAATATGCATGTCTTTGTACAGACACTACAGTACCATGATCAAGAACATCTATCATACACTTCCTGATAAAAAGTCATTGAGAGACTAACCCGTTAGCACACTCAGCTAAAGTAACCGTATTACCAATATTGGGTGAATATTACAGCCTTGACTTTCGAGCTTGTATTATTTGAAAATAATACATGGTTTTAAACGAATCAAAACTGGCGTTGAATAGCAAACATAGTAGAATCAAATGTTACAAGTTATAAACAACCTGTTATGATAAGAAATTAGTAAGATGATACTCGTTGTATTTGGCCCGTTATAATGGAATATTAGTAAGATGTTACATGTTATATTAATATGGCCCGTTATAATAGAAACTTATATATGTCCCTGGTTTCGGTAGCACTTGTTAATTCACAAAAGTTTATTCAGCACTTACATTATTGTTGTCTAATTCGCATTTATTGCAGGTACGTGTTCACGCGTTTCTATATTTTCCTATATGGCGTCTCTGATGTAATGTCACCGAAGCAGTCCGTGTTTTATTTTTCGTTTTGTTGTTGTTGATTTTGTTTACATTAGTTTACTTACGATCAGTCCATGATTTTATGATTCTTACGTAAGTTAAAAACCTGAAATAAAAGACCCGGTAAAGAAGCTAACATTGTCACACAGGTAAACACCCGGGGCTATGACCTGGCAGCGGTCGCTATGACTACGCACAGTGTCAAGCGATAGTCTGTACAGCTGTCGACACGGTTGACTTAACCGGGCATCGTCCGGATTACTGGGTGAATTTACTAATGAAAAGTACGTTCCATTCCCAAAGTAGGGTTCCGGAAACGGAATCCGAATTTCCAGACTGGTGAGTACAAATAACGTTACGGAAATCCGTTCCCGTGCTATTCCGTCCGGACTGTGAGTTCTCCAGACTATCGGCGTCCGGATTATCGCGGGTCCACTGTACCCTGATTGAAAATAGTGGCAAAATTGGATCCATTGATTTTATTCACACGATAACTTAGCATAAAAGTCGAAAGGGAAAGTGTTTTTCACTTAATGAAGATATTTTAACTAGAATCTTGATGTTTTTTGGGTTTTTTTTGTATTTTTGGTTTTTCAATCTCTATCACTGTGTGTGCATGTACACTATTGGACAATACATGAAGTAGCACACACCATAGAGACTCCCCGGACGGTCAAAGCTTCCGACAAAACCTTACAAATACTGTATACTGTACCTCGTGGGAACAGTGATATCCTTTACTGTCTGTCCAGTGTAACCGGTTGCTTAGACCCGGGGCAGTAAACGGACAACCATAGGAACACATATCAACACATACACCAACAGAAATTAAACTGTTTACACAATTTTTTTTCTCTCACTCCTTTTATTTTTTTTTAATATGCACAAAATATATTTCTATACTACATCTTGTTGATCTTCTTAGCCCTGATCGCCCTCCCACGACAGTAACACACTAACATGTTTTTGGGGGCCGATTTGGGGGTAGAATTTTGGCCCCATTTCCCATGGTAAAATTGGATATTTTTCCCAATCCGACCAGTTAAAATTCCCAATCGAATGATCTATAAAACAATTGTCTTTATGAATGCGGATGGTGCCGTCCCGTTTTTTTATTTACCAAAAGCCCTAAGGCCTACAGGTATACAAGATGTATAACATTAAACAAATACTGAGGTGTACAGGAGAGTGTTGCATACATGTACATGAAAATTGTTCGATATATAATCAACACTAATCAATTTTGTCTTTTGCTAGCCAAGTAGAGATATTTACCTTTTGACAACTCTCTAACATTATTAACAGATAAGAGTTGGATTAATTAATAAAACCGGTGGTCTTTTGTAGTAACATTGCTTTAAATGGACATACCAAAATAAAATGAAACTATGGACCCGTCGTCATCCAATTTCCAGTTCCTGAAGTAAAATCTATGACACTTCTGATTATCAACCATACCTTTTTTTTCCCTGTGGCATATTTCATTCAAAATAATAATAAGAAACTATCAATAATCATTGGATTGCATGTCCGTCGCTGATAATCCTATTACCCGTACACTTCATTGTATCCGACAGGATGATGTAGACTAACCTACAATAAAAGTACCAATCTGTAGTTACTGCTAACCACATTTACCTCAATCCGGGACGTAGAATCTAGTTCACTTTTATCATGGATTTCTTTACAATACCGTTAATGTAGTAGTCTGATTGTTGTACCAAACAAATTTCTATACAATATCGCGATACCGCGCTATTTCACAAAATATAACTCGAGAAAAAAGCACACAAACGTTCCCAATCACAGCGCCATCTATTGAAGGTGAAAGGTCATCCAAGACAACGCGGATAGTCCGTACATGCAGAAGTCATGCAAAACAGTAAAATGATATCTACAATGTATTGTCGTTTTAAATCGAATAATCCAGTAGAATCTATTACAGTTTCAGCAAAATATAAAGTCTAGCGCACACAACTCGGCCGAGATTCACGTGTCACACCTACGTAACAGTTTTGGTGCTCTCGATCTGCTATCAATACACAGACACATATGTCGAGATCTCTCCGTTGGAAGTGAAAACAAACACCGTAATACAACTTTGTGTGGGACATTTTAATAATTCAGGTAAATACATCTCTCAGAAGATAGTCATACGGTTTTACAAGGTGATTTTAATTCACTTAGCAGCACATCTAGATACCTACCTACCGATATGTACGCAGCAAACGCAGCGCTGAATCGGGGACGACGTCCCCGGCTGCACATCAATGGATTTTGATTTCAACTAAAAAAATAATGGATGGAAATGAAAACAAAACAACCATAAATCAGTTGGTTCATATACATTTAATAATTCCATGGTCGTCAAGAGCTATGGTTCAGCTAAACTTACAGTGTGTTCCCACGTGTCACACCTACGTAACAGTGTTGGGGCTCTCGATCTGCTATCAACACACAGACACATATGTCGAGATCTCTCCGTTGGAAGTGAAAACAAACACCGTAATACAACTTTGTGTGGGACATTTTAATAATTTCGGTAAATACATCTCTCAGAAGATAGTCATATGGTTTTACATGGTGATTTTGATTCACTTAGCAGCACATCTAGATACCTACCGTCAGATATGTACGCAGCAAACGCAGCGCTGTATCATCAAAGGATTTTGATTTCAACTGTAAAAATAGTGGATGGAAATGAAAACAAAACAACCATAAATCAGTTGGTTCATATACATTCAATAATTCCATGGTCGTCAAGAGCTATGGTTCAGCTAAACTTTTACTTGCCATCGTCACGGGGCACGTTTGACACACAGGTGAACGCGCTCAGCCGTGACGAGGCCATCGGCAAGTATTCTGAAACAGATGAACGATTTATAGTTACAAGCGGTCTACTTTTACCAATTAAACCAAATTATATATAATTAGTGGTAATTACTAAATTGTACTGGAAAGAATAAACAGCTAGTGGTAAGAATGATAAATCCGTGGAAAGACTATTAAAGCAGTGGTAATAGGAAACATTTTGCGGAAATATAAAAAATAAAGTGGAAACTACTAAAAACCTCTGGTAGGTTAAGCCAAAAGTGGTAGGAATTTCCACTTTGGCGAGCGAATTTCCACTTTTCTAATCCCTAGTGTGTAGAATGCATAATCATGAAAATACAAAGATGAATGATGTTTGATTTCATTAAATGAGAATTTTAGTTTTGATGGGATACACTTATGCCCCAAATTCATTTTGCGCTAGAAGACTACCATGTACACCGGTACGGAAATCTACACATTGTCGTAACATGTGGATCCATTATGATCTTCTTTGAGTGAATTTCTTGATAAAACGGACCAACGTTTTTTGACCGCTATCCTCAGGTAGCCGCTTGTGGCAGGATAATAAATCTATCAAGTGGACCGCAGACTGAACGTCTGTAAGACGTGCTGAAACGCCCAGCCCTAGATCTTGTCCTAATTAAATTCATCCAAAGTTCAAAGGTACATTGTACATGTTAAGTTCCGGGTTAAACTGGCGAATGCCTAGTCGCTTCATTACAATTCTGTAACTATTCCGACTTAAAATGTAGCATTATATTTTAACCAAAACTTGCTTAAGTGATGTCGCTTGGATTTTGGTTACATATAGTCATGCTTCAAATGCTTTATACATGTAGTTTTTCCATCCCAGGTCAGTAGTATTGTAATACCTATGTTGACTTCATTGTCACTTACAATTTCTGTATTTCATTTGTTTGTTTTAGTTGCGTAGGAAATTGAAAAAAGTGAGAGGGCGACACATTTTCATTTTGTTAACTAACGACAGCGTCTTTGATGTTTCTCGATTCATATGGCATTTGCGAAACGGATATATCAGAAGGAAAGGAAAGACAACGATGAAAGCAAAACATGGCATGAGATATGGTGAACATTGAACAGCTGAAAGTATAGAATAGTGTAATGTCAACAAATGTCAGTGGGTCGAGAAAGATCACTCACTCTGTCTTAAAGTAATACTTTCTTGTTTAAAATGTTAAAATTATTCTTCAAAAATTGTAAATTAAATTGTAAATGAAGGAGACTTCTAAATTATCTTCCTCCGTTTCCCTCTAATTATCACCTTATCTCTACTCTTCTTAAACTCACATTTTCAAAAATAAAATCACGTTATGTAAATTTGTGTTGTATACTATTTTTGGAAAAGGGCTTTATATAAGTTTTGCATATTTATGATACAATAAAATATGTTTAAACTAAAACGTGGTGTTTTTCTTCCATATTCGGAATATTTAATAGAATACTCGACATAAAATCTAATTCAATTCGGCCTAACGAATCTTACATATATCATCATCATACTCAATACTGTACCGGACTTCTATCGGGATTCGGACTAACGAATTTTGCCCTCGGTAGTAACAGGTATTTAGCCCCGTACACCCCCGCCCCCTCCCTCATTGATGCTGTACATAAAAGTATTTATATGCTGTTGTCAGTGAATTTGTACACCTCGAGTGCAGTAAATCCCAGTTAAAAAATAACCACGAATTCATGTTTGGTTGGATGGACCGCTGTACACCACAGTCTCGTGATGCTGGACAGTAGTCCCCTCTCACGTGACCCGTCAGGCGAAATGAGGTAAACGTTTCCGGACAAGTGACCACAAACATACACATTGCCATCCCGGTCCAGTCCGATACCTACAGGATCATTCAGACCAGGATCCCTGTACCTGTAGACTACTGCGTCACTGTCTAGTCGTCGACACACTACGTCATTGTTATCTGAGTGGTATACAGTGGACTTAGATGTAAACACTGCGAGGGTTGTGAAAACTAATCCCTTCTTTATTGACTCTGTGACCTTCCCATCAATAGACATAACCTTCACACTATCTTGAGTACTGACCAGCATGTGGCCCTCTTGTACAGCTATACTCCAGGTATCAGGGGGACTCCTGATCGTATTGACCACGGACAGCTGACCATTTTGTAGTGTACGTCTCGGTATTTGTGTTGTGTTTCCGGCCATAAATATATCTGTATGCTACCGTTGACTTTATATTCTTTCCGGTAGGAAGATGTATCATCAAATAGCAGGAGTCTGTTGTAATGGTGATCTGTGATAAGTAATTAATTGTTGTCGGTAAAGATTCCTCCAATTAACCAAGCCCTTTCCACTCCTCTAACTTTGTTTTTGTTAACCGTATGTACACAAGATACCGACCTGGTCCATACATCCACCTCTGTCGTTACTGGAGTAGTCTGGACTGTTAGATGCTGCAGAGAACCCGTCAAATCGGAAGTGGAAGTCGAGTCCGAAAATGTTGTAGCTGAAGGCGAATCAAAGCTCCAACCAAGGAAACTATGCGACCATTTACATTCTGTGACACAGGTGAAACTGTCGAGGTGACGTCAACATTTCCCGCGGTTGTCATTTTCATGATTTCATCAATCGTTGTCTCTAGCTTCAGTGTGATGTCAAACCTATTTGGTCCTTTCTTTGTGTTTTGACCATACGCCGGTAATGACCCGATATCTGATTTTTTGTTTGTTCTCTCACGAAAAATCGGTGACGCTCTGATAACTATTGAACTAAACCTGACATCAGCAGATGTGAATTTTCCGCGTTGATGTGAAATGTGTTGACATACTTCCGTCGAGACAGTAGTTGTTATCTGTATGTTCTGCATTTATCTGCGAGATTGGATTGAAATCTTGTGTTGAGGCTATCGAGCTGATGGTATTTTGAATGAGTTGCTGCAGCAGTTTACTACATTATAGATTCCTATTAGTAGGATTACAAGACTGTGGTTGGATAATCCTTGCTGATACATTTGTAGCTTTCATTTCATGGAAGATGTACTTAAAGATATAAATTGCTGAGGGGATGAGGGAAATGTGACTCACAAAACAATTGTTTTTACGGCATTTTACATTAAACTTCCATTTTCAACGTGTAATCGTAAAACCCAAACAGTGTACACTCGTTTGAAAAAAGGAGACACAATTGTACATGGATTATGATGATTATTATTATTACAGTAATTAATACTACGAACATTATAATTAATACATATTATATTATATATAACAATACTATATACTACCGACTACGATCATTACAAATAGTGTAATCACTGCGTCATCACTGAGCCGGCCTGGTCACCCATTTCTACCACATATATATACATACTACATTGTATCTATACCACATTGGTATGCTGGTATACCACATAAATACACATACTATCTATAACACATTGATATGCTGGTATACCACATAAATACACATACTATCTATACCACATTGGTATGCTGGTATACCACATAAATACACATACTATCTATACCACATTGGTATGCTGGTATACCACATCAATACACATACTATCTATACCACATTGGTATGCTGGTATACCACATCAACACACATACTATCTATACCACATTGATATGCTGGTATACCACATCAATACACATACTATCTATACCACATTGGTATGCTGGTATACCACATAAATACACATACTATCTATACCACATTGGTATGCTGGTATACCACATAAAAACATATACTATCTATACCATATTAGTATGATCTATACCACATAAATACATCTACCACATTGGTATGACGGTATACCACATAAATACACATACTATCTATACAACATTGGTATGCTGGTATACCACATCAACACACATACTATCTATACCACATTGGTATGACGGTATACCACATAAATACATATACTTTCTCTACCACATTGGTATGACGGTATACCACATAAATACATATACTATCTATGCCACATTGGTATGCTGGTATACCACATAAATACATATACTATCTATACCACATTGGTATGACGGTATACCACATCAATACACATACTGTCTCTACCACATTGGTATGACAGTATACCACATAAATACATATACTATCTCTACCACATTGGTATGCTGGTATACCACATAAATACACATACTATCTATACCACATTGGTATGACGGTATACCACATAAATACATATGCTATCTATACGACATTGGTATGACGGTATACCACATAAATACATATACTATCTATACCACATTGGTATGCTGGTATACCACATAGATACACATACTATCTACATACCACATTGGTATGACGGTATACCACATCAATACATATACTATCTATACCACATTGGTATGATGTAAACCACATAAACACACATACTATCTATACATCATTGGTATGCTGGTATACCACATAAATACACATACTATCTACATACCACATTGGTATGACGGTATACCACATCAATACACATACTATCTATACCACATTTGTATGACGGTATACCACATAAACACACATACTATCTATACCACGTTGATATGCTGGTATACCACATAAACACACATACTATCTATACAACATTGGTATGCTGGTATACCACATAAATACACATACTATCTATACCACATTGGTATGCTGGTATACCACATAAATACACATACTATCTATACCACATTGGTATGACGGTATACCACATAAATACACATACTATCTATACCACATTGGTATGACGGTATACCACATAAATACATATACTACCTATACCACATTAGTATGACAGTATACCACATAAATACACATACTATCTATACCACATTGGTATGACGGTATACCACATAAATACATATACTATCTATACGACATTGGTATGACGGTATACTTTATTTTGTCTAGCTGATTGTTGGGTTCGCAGGCGCTCGGCGTCAGCTTTTTTTAAGTACGTACATATCGTAATATCATCTACTACCACTACCATCCTCGATATAAGGACGTTATCATTTTGAAGACACGGTGGTCGTTTAGGAACTGCGACGTTATCTAATGCCGAGTCAGATATAAAATTATCGTATTTCTTTGATAAGATCAACTGTTTCTTTTAAGTTAAGAATAACAGCTGTACAATTAGCGATCGCCATCGTGTTAATGACGTCGTCTCTTTACTTACAGACCGAGATCTGTAGGTATGATACCAGTACTTTCAATGCGACATTATAAACACGGTCTTATAGAACATCTAGCGATATGATGTCTCTCACAACGACAGTCTTCAAATATATAGCTTCCTCTGCAGTCTCACACACCCGTAAGTCTGTACTACAGGCACCGCATTGTTAAACCATGTGGTGTTTTGCAGGAAAGTATGCTCTCTGATAAATGTCCTCCGAAGATTTGAGAATTACTTCCCTTTTATGTTTCTACTCTTCATAAACACGACGATAGATTATTTACATATAAATCTAGGCATAGTTAAAGGATAAGCTTGATACTGAACTTCATATGCATTCTACAGCTGTTCCATCTGATCCATGACTCGTCAGTGATGCTAGGGACACCATACAGCTGAAACGTCTTTCTAGGACTCGTACACCATACGCCTATAGCACATATTGACTCAGGCTATAACACCCAGTGGGTCATATCTTAAATGTTCCACAGGTAAACGCAGGTAATGTTAATATAGCAAAAACAACATGTTGGCAAAGTGGGGATGAATCATATGATGGTGTAAACGTGACTGCGATTTGCAAATGATTTTCCTTGTTTGTCATAATGAGTTCCGATATTATAGACTTTTACAATATTATGATAAACGGTGTCACCTCCCGACGATGTGACGTTATAATAAAAATATGACGTCATTATGACATCATAGCCTATTTTGTGGCGAAAGAGGCCGACTTTAAACGCAAGTCACACGTTTGATTTCTTGTTTAGTATAATTTAACAAATCGGTGTAAAGTTTGCGTTATTTCATTGATGTTATGAGAGGTACATACGTCTCTGATTAAAGGAAATGTTTTTAAAGAATTATTGTGTGTCCATTTTCATCATTGCATTGCCAGCTGATATTATAAAGGGAATGTTAAAAAAGATTTAGATTAAAACACTATGTCGTCAAGATAACATCTGGATAATACTTCATAGACGAATGCGGGACTTATAATTAAGCTTACCATCAATTCATTGCTAACATCTTTATAATCAATATATAACCAAAGTCTCTCCTCCACAGAATGACAATACGTGTTTTCCCATGTTATTTATGTTACTTATATGACAGGGTATTGATTACTTTATTTGAAAAATATAGCATATATTAATTTTTTAACTTAATCAAAAAGTATTGAGTTCAATTTAAATTGTATTATCATTTGAGTTTGAGATAGTCAGGTTTATTAGCTTAATTTATACTGATAACTTCATCTTTTTCATGCTTAATGTGTATGTTGGCAGTAAACTTGATCAGGGATCAATAAGATATGAATTTAAAATTCCCGCGTTTCGCAGAATAGCGGGAATTTACTGTCCTATGTCTTTCGCGCGCGATATTTAGCGCGTGTAAGGTGTGCTAGGTAGGGCAGCCAATCAGAGGCTGAGTACGTGTAAGATAGTCACGTGAGGGTACACAGGCGCTCGGGCGAAGTATATCGTTGTGTAGTCATTCTAGCCGCGGACTTCTAGGTCGTGACAAACTTTCATTTAATATTGTTGTATATATTGTTACGGAAGAGTAATATAGTTTCGTAGTTTGTTTTGCATTATAATACCAGGCATTTTGTTTTGTTAGAAATCCCAGCATTTATTAAGAAACCTGAAGCATAAACTGTTTTAAGGTTGGGTGGCTCGCATGGTTTTTCATATTGTATTATTAGTAAATGGAGTGCGTGAGAGAGTTAAGAATTTATCGATGGTTTGTATACATGAAATTGTGTTGTATATATTTGGAATGTTTTGATTGATTAAACGCCGGCTCTATCGTCCGCTCGGCTCAAATGCACATAGTGGTTGTGTTGTTCTGAAATAGGGTATGCAGGAGAATATAGAGGACTGATGATATAGCCTAGGCCTTAAACTCTTTTATTTAATTTTTGGCTCAAAAAAATATAATTTGGTGAAAAAGATTCACTTTGGTGAAAATTTTGGCGAAAGAATTTCAAATGCTGGTGTGAACCCTGGATATACTTGATAAATAATACTGTCTAAGTGTACCGGGTCTCTGAAGAACGAACCATACGTACATCTGTAATACTATACTTAATACGGTATAATGGTGATTGTCTATCGGGATTCGGACTAACGAACCTGAACCTTGTATACATCTGTAATTTAATACAGTAAATGTAGTTCGGGAATCAGATAAAGAAATGAACATCAATTTCAAATTAACAAAAACTTTCAGTAACACAGAAAGATCACAGTACTATATGCACGACGTTACATCAACAGGGATTCGGATTAATTCGGACTAACGAATCTTACCCACACTAGTTACTCTACCGGATTCATCCCCCATTCATGTTCTACATAAAAGTATTTATATGTTGTCGTCACTGAATTTATACACCCCCAGTACAGTAGATTCCTGGTAAGAAGTAACCACGAATTCCTGTTTGGTTGGATGGACCACTATACACCACGGTCTGGTGATACCGGACAGCTTGGACAGTAGTACCCTCCCACGTGACCCGTCAGGTGAAACGAGGTAAACGTTTTCGGTACGGTGACCACAAACATACACATTGTCATCCCGGTCCAGTCCAATACCTACAGGACCATTCAGACCAGGATCCCTGTACCTGTAGACTACTGCGTCACTATCTAGTCGTCTACACAATATGTCATTGTTATCTCTGTGGTATACAGTGGACTTAGATGTAGATACTGCGAGGTATGTGTTACCTCCTCCCTTCTTTATTGACTTGGTGACCTTCCCATCGATAGACATAACCTTCACACTATCTGGAGTACCGACCAGGATGTTGTCCCCGAGTACTGCTATACCCCAGGTACTAGGGGGACTACTGATCGTGTTGACCACGGACAGCTGACCATTCTGTAGTGTACATCTCAGTATCTGTGTCTCGTCTACAGCCACAAATATCTCATCAGCAGTACGTCCACGTGCTATATCTGTAGGGCAACCACTAACTTTATATTCTCTCGTGTAGGAATATTTATCATCAAACAGTAGGAGTCTACGGTTACAGTAGTCTGTAATAAGTAATTCATTGTTGTCAGTAAAGATTCCTCCCGTCAACCAAGGCGTTCCCTCTCCTCCAAGTGTGCTGGTGTTAACCGTATGTACACAAGATACCGACCCGGTCCATACATCCACCGCGGCCGTTACTGGAGTAGTCTGGACTGTCAGATGCTGCAGAGAACCCGTCAAATCGGAAGTCGAAGTCGAGTCCGAAAATGCTGAAGCTGAAGGCGTCAAAAGCAAATATTCTATCAAGGAACATATACGGCCATTTGCATTCTGTGACACAGGTGAAAGTGTCGAGGTGACGTCAACATTTCCCGCGGTTGTCATTTTCATGATTTCATCAATCGTTTCCTCTAGCTTCAGTGTGATGTCAAACCTATTTGGTTCTTTCTTCGTGTTTTGATCCATACGTCGGTAATGTCCCGATATCTGATGTTTTGTTTGTTCTCTCACGAAAAATCGGTGACGATCTGATAACTGTTGATCTGAACGTGACATCAGCAGATGTGAATTTTCCGCGTTGATGTGAAATGTGTTGACATACTTCCGTCGAGACAGTAGTTGTTGTCTGTATGTTCTGCATTGACCTGCGAGGTCTGATTGAAATCTTGCGTTGAGGTTATCGAGCTTGTCTTTAGCTTTCTGTATCCTGTCGGTCATTTCCGCTGAAACTTCTTTTTCTCTTGCGTTTAGCGTTGTTATCCCTAAATCGTCCTCATCTAACATCTTCTTTGTTTCCTCTGTCAGCTCCTTCCATTCTGTCTCACCGGGACTCTGTTTTGCCATTGTCTTCTTGATCACATCCTCCATTGGTTTAACATTGTTACATTGTCTGTGTGACACCGACACACAGATATAACAACACATAGCGCTGTGGTCTACACAGTACACGTCCAGGGGTTTTCCACTATGTTGATGACAGATTTCGTAGACTTTTACATCACAAAGTTGTCCAACATTGCCAGAGATGGAGACAAGTCGATGAGCAGCTGTTGCCTTGTTCCGTTCATGGCAAATTCTGCATTGTTTACAGAGCTTCTCTTCACACTCGGTACACGTGACCTCGGCAGGGTTCGATTCTTTCCAACGTAGACATGGCGCACAGAAAAGGACATCGGCGGACTGTGCTATAGAGGAAACAAGGAAATCATTTTTCAGAAAACATGTCGCCCATGTACTTACGGCCGTATTGCCGTCATCAGGATTAATTGGCGCCTCACAGACAGGACAAGGAAAGAAGTGTCGGTCCTCATCTGCTGTGACGTGTTCCGCTTCGATGTATGACGTCAGACATCGGCAGCAGAAAGTATGACCACAAGGGAGCAGCCTCGGTTCTTTGTAGGGTGACGTACACATCAAACATCTGTATTCCGGTCTCGGGTCGGCTTCTGCCATGTCTGTAAATAAAAGGTGATGTATAGGCTCCTCTGGAAGATAGGCGTCAAGAAATGTGTATAACGTGATTAAGTGTAAAGAAGACTGATTTCATAATATCACGTGTTCCTGTACGTGTATAAATAGCGCTGGTAGGTACTAATATATAAACAGCAGTCTCACGGTATACCGCCCCCCGTTATACCGCCAACCAGGAATACCGCTGTCATTTTCCTTGAAATGGATTTCTCTATTACGTATACCCCCCTCCCCCCTTTTTTTCTTTGCTATATATAATCCCGTTAATAACCGTTTTAGTTCAGCGTAATGCCCGCTTTACTTATGTTTGTATTATTTGACGTACCTTTGCTCTGCTCCAGGGTCATGTTACAAAACAGCATTTTACAAATATAATTAATGACTGTAATTTAATTTATATATTAATTGTCCTTAAAGGATACAGATCACCTTAATCAACCATATTTAGAGGATATTGAATGCATGGTTTCCCGTCTAATATAACATATATTTCACGAGTATGACAGAATATCGATATTTTAACGAGTGTGAGGCAAGAGTGAAAAATATCGATATTTAACGGGAAACCATTCAATTTTCTTTTTATTGCATTTCATAAACTTCAAAACAAAATTAAAAACATCGAAAAATTAATATTGTCAAAAAGTGCGGGAACAGTAATGACGTCATCTCTTTGTGACGTTACTCCACGTCAACTTGACGGCCCCATTTTGAAAGGACTGATCAGCGTAATTTAAGGTTTTCTGCTGTTATCGGAGAATCTCTGCATAAATAGATAACGTCAAGTGAGTTTTTTGTCAAAAATTAGTCTGAAAATTTCAGAAATACAGCAAAATAACCAATTTATCTATATCCGCTTCGATTGGAAAAATCGGATAGTTTCAACAAGGTGAATACAAAGGTAATTTGACAAAAACGGAAAACTTATAATTTCACTGCAAAATCTTATATTTTCACTGCTCATCGCTGCAGTGAAAATATAAGTTTTATTAGTTTGATAAATTTCTATATTTCACTGGCAAAAATGCAATAAACGTGAATACGTAGCCTTTGTTTCAGGTATACATCTACTTATTATAGGCCTGTGTACACATGTGTACGGCTATAGTATTGAAACCCCGTTATATCGCCACCCTGAATACCGCCAAAATCGAACAGGACAAAAGTTTAGTATAGGCTATATCAGATTATATTTGTCTACGTCATTTCCCTTTGGAAAATATTCACCTACTAACGACAATAACACAAAAATACACGACGACATAATTATTAATAAACCCCTGACACCTGTAGGAGCAGACGAAAATTGTGTAACATCAGCGCTGACTGGTTGATTGAAATTATCGAGCGTAATTTGACACGTAGTTCTCAATGAGCGGTTATGATATGCTGGGACAAGCAAAATGACAATATATAGATATTAACTAGTATATGGGGAATTTTGTTTTCTACCATAATTTCACCTTTACGAAGCTGAAGTGTTGACATGCCATATATTTCTAGTGTCCGACTAACTGAAATCTGACCATTTCTGGATATTTCAAGAAATCTAGCGACAATTCTAGGCATGATATATATTGAATCATACACAAAATTAAAGAAAAGATATCGGACTGACGATTGAGAAAATTTTCATCGACAAATATTGAGCGATTTGTCAACGATCATGATTTCCCCGAACTTAGGTATCGCTGGGCGATTGAGTTACTAACCTTGATTGGAGTGTAATTTACAGACGAGACGAGTCCCTTTGATATAATTGTCGCTCATTCAAAGTTAAAACATATGATTAGATAATATATACTGTCAGTTAGTAACTACAACTGTTCATACTAAACAGAGGTGCGGTTTTAACTCGAACGGTTCAGGGGAGGTAAATCTTCAAAAAAAACCAGAATGATTGTTAAAATGGTCTATTATTGGTATATAAGTTAAAGTATACATACATGATATTATACAGTAGTTGTTTGTTGTATTTGTCTATGTCTTTGCATTGAAAACAACAAGTAAACATAGTATTGTTCGAAAACCGTGAGATGTATGTATAAACACAAAACAAATGATATGTAATTATCAATAATAATAAAACATTAGTATTATTTGATTTTACATAATTGTTGTCAAGTCACTTTCGGTTTGTGTAGGATTACCATTACATCATATTAATCACCTTTATTTGATTCCAAAACCTGACATGTTTAAAGAACAACAACGATCAACCATTCATATAATTACAGTAAAACTTACCTCTTGACAGTCGTCACGATGTTGGTGATACTTTTCAATATTTTGGTGTTTACAAATGAGGTGTGTTGTATGTTCCCCGGTTACCATAGACAAGAGGAACGATAACTCGTCTCCAAATAACTTCCTTGTCCGAGTCAGTGTTACATGAAGTCTTTTCTAGCATTGTGTCTGCTATGATAATACTTAAAACAAGATCTCTTAGTTAACTAGGTTGATGTTCCCAATCCATTGTCATGATTTGTTTTTAATTCGCTTATTATGTCGAAATTCAAACGTATTCAAACCTTTAATATGTCATATACATTTTAATTCGCCTTGTTACAGGTTTACAATGTACAACATTTAACCAACAACTTGAATATCGCTATATTACATTGTAGCAACAACCCGACAAAGCGATGACACGACAGTTTAAATTTGTTAATATGCTTACAAAGAATGTGTTGTTGTAGTTTTGTCGTTTTGTCATCATTACACAATTGGTATTTTTAAACATAATCATTATGCTTATTGTATTAATTTATTTTTATTACATTAAGTGAAGCAGTTGTGTAATAAAACAGAGCAATTCTATCAGTTGAATATTCGGAGTAATTAATCGTAATTAGGGCGTTCAAACAGTGAGGTTGAGGTGTTTTCCGACAGTATACATACAACGTCTCCTGTCAACAGGCAGTATACATACAATGTCTCCTGTCAACAAGCAGTATACATACAATGTCTCTTATTTTCCGGCGGTATACATACAAAGTCTCCTGTCTCCCGGCGGTATGCATACAACGTCTCCTGTCTCCGGGCGGTATACATACAACGTCTCCTGTCTCCCGGCGGTATACATACGACATATCCTGTCTCCCGGCGGTATACATACGACGATACTTCTCATGCATGTCTCCTGGCGGTATACATAAGACGTATCATGTCTCCCGGCGGTATACATACAATGTCTCCTGTCTCCCGAATGTCTGTCATCCATTCGTCCATCAACATTTCCTTTAAATCCCTACTAGTTCTAAATGCCAGAATGGATTTCGATGATAAACACATGGTAAGATTCCCTTATGGCAAGAGAGAGGCGCTCGATAGGGCGAAAACAACTATTAAACTCCTTCTTCTTAAAAAATGAGAGGATTTGGTCCTCTTAGGCTTTGGGTCTGAAATGTTGTTAGGAGAGGCAGCTCAAAAAGTTGGAAATATTTGTAGTATAACTTACACGAGATCATTTTTCCATAATTACGGAAATTACCAGGTAATCGATGCAGGTCTCCTTTGAAGAGTCCTGGATGTTTGCTTACTCAGATTGATGAAATCATTATAACCTGATCACTATGTAATCAATACTGAGTTATTAGTTTAACATTATAAAGTTTCTATCCTTTTTTTCCGGACTGCAACACAATATGCCACACAGTTTTGTTGTGTTGAGTGTAGATAAAGGGAAAAAACTGAAAAGAAACTTCATCGACCATTGACTGAAGGAGATGTGTTCTCTGATGTGTTCTTATGTGTTGTTGTTCCGCTTGTCGAAGGAGAATGGCACAATCAGATGCATTGGTTTTACCACGGAATAACAATCAACTTGTCATGTCAAATTCCCAGAAGACTGATCCGGATTTCTGCCCAGATTTACATATTGTTGCTTCTCTGGTCCTGAAATCTCTAAAATCTTTGGAATTGAAAATCAGGTCAACCTCATGGAACCATAAGAACTGTGTAATTTATAGAAAACCATCAGCACATTGAAATCACCTTATTGTTGTTCCTGCTGTAACACAGGGATTGGTTCATGTTGGCATTCTTTTATTTTCCATTTTTTATCACATTTAACATATAATTTGGTAAGATTTGAAAAATTAAGTATCTACAAAAATACATGCATAAAACATATAAGTATATCCATAACAAGATTTAATACAGGTCAAATGCTCTTGATATCTCTCTCCATTTTAAATTCACTTTGGTTGCTTTTTTTGGGGGGGGGGGGGGGGGGGGCACACATATAGAGACATGGATATTCTATGTTTTTATAATATTCTATTTTGATCAATGCTCCTGCACGTGATGGAATTTTACAGGTAAACATGCATTTATAAATATATTTTTTTATAATTAGAATAATCAAATAAATTCCTCCAAATCCCTGTCATATTTTGTAAACCAAACCGAAAGGTAATTGGGTACCATGGTATATCATTATTATATCTTTCAAAAATAGAGTTATAAAAATACAAATTAATGTTTTTTTACATTTACACAGTCCCAGAATAGATGTTCTAAAGTTTCTGTTTTCGTTACAGAAACTACATAATTCAGTTTCAGATATATTGATTTTCATTAGCAATGTATTACTGTAAATTATTCTGTGTATCAAGTCGAACTGAAAACACTGTAAGTCGGTTTCATCATTAACAGAGAAAAGTAGCGTAAAGAAAAGTTGTCATTTTAGCTTTGATATAGTTGACTGTAGTTTGTCTTCCCATTTTCGTACTACTTTGTCCGGAAAAACGCTATGTTTTTAAGAAATAAAAGATTGAAGAATTTAGTTTTTTTCCGTTTTCTTCAAATAGGAAATGTGTTTATCTTCGATGTTTGTTAACTTTCTATTATTCAACCTTATTGTTTCTTTCTTTGTGAATATCATGCATTATACTATAATCTTTGATGCATTGAACTTGTAAGTTAAATTCTGCTTGGAAATCTACAGCAGGAAGAAAACATCCTGATTTCTAATAAATCATTTACAAAAAAAAACAATGTTTATATAAACAAGAGGTCCATGGGCCTTAACGGTCACCAGAGATTTGAAATATTTCAGTTAATCTAATTTGCCGTTTTTGGCCTGAATTCCAATACAATTCCAACAAATAATAGTCAAAAATGTTATTTCCCTATACAAAGGCCCAATGAACCCGAATCGTTCACCTGCTATCCAGTGATCCATTTCTTAAATAAACATAATTAAGAACAAGTGTATCAGAGACCATATATCAGATCTCAGGACCTGGCAGTTGTTTGAAAAGGTGTGTCGTTTAGATTTTTGGCCAATTTAACGCTTTCAAACTGATTATGATCAAGGTCATTCATTTGAACAAATTTACTAGCACTCATCCTAGAACGCTAAAAGCCAAATATAAGGTCTCTTGACCTTTCAGTTATTGAAAATAAGACATGGAAATATTTTAGCCTATTAGACTGCTCTCACCTTAGATGTCCCTGGGACTCTTTGCTATTGAGAAGAAGTCGTTAAAAGATTTCAGCCTATTTGATCCCTGTGACTTTGAATTAAAGTCAAGGTAATTCATTTGAACAAATTTAGTAGCACTTCACCCCAGCATGCTACAGACCCAATATCAACTTCCTTGGACTCTTGGTCATTGAGAAGAAGTCGTTGAAAGAATTTAGCCTATTTGATCCCTGTTGTAATGTATTTTGTGCTAGTCACTGCCGGTTGTTTTTATTGTCTGGGACTGCACTAAGTACTACCCACATTGGAACTCTTCTGTATCTGAAGTGCTGAATAAAACTACATCCTGTATAGTATTTCATGGTGTCTGTGGTGAATATAAAACATGGTGTCAGAATCGACCTCCATCGCTCACAATTAAAGTCATCGTCATTGGAAAACATAGAAAATCATAACTAGAAGACCTACCATTAACAATGGAAACAAGGAACATAAATTCCATACCCAAACTCAACTAGGAAGCAACTGACCTGGTGTAGGAATGGAGAACCTTCATCCAACATTCAGAATTTTGGATTTCTGGACAACTCAAAAAGAAGTCAGAGAAAGACAAATGTAACTACCTGATGATTTAGATAGGAAATAGAGGTAGGGACATATAACTCTACATGGACACAGACTGAAGAACAGAAAAAGTCCTTTAACTATCTCAAATCAGAGTTTGAGAAACATGTGAAACCTAAAGCTAATCGTGTTTACTCGAGATACATGTTTCTGAGCAGATCTCAGAAGGAATCAGAAACATTTGAAAAGTTCCTCACTGACCTTAGATTACTGGCTAAGGATTGTGGCTACCCGGAAGAGGACAACATGATAAGAGATGATATTGTGTTTGGGAATAAGGACCACAAGGTAAGGGAGAAATGTATTAATGAGGGTTCTGACCTGACCCTGGAAAAGGCTACTAATTTCGCTAGGACAGCTGAAATGTCTAGAGAGCAGGTGAAATCTATCGATGACAAAACAATTCATGTAATACATAAAAAGAGTGCGAAACAATCCTCCAGAGGACTCCAGAAGTTTCAGCAAACTCAAAAACATCCAACAATAAGTTTATGAAGGGAGATAGTCAATTTGATTGTAGGAACTGTGGAAAAACTCATGGTTACAAACAATGCAAACAATGTGCGGCTTGTGGAAAATTGAACCATTTTGCCAACAAGTGCATGTCGCGCGCTCGACAAAACCCTAGACAATATCAGAAGAAAAAGGACAAATTAAGATGCATTAACACAGTCGAGGTTTCAGATGAGGAGTACGAGTTATTTGTTGAAACAATTATTGTTGGCTCTATGGAAGTTAACAGTCTGTACAATGACAAATGGAATGAAAGTGTCCACATCTAAAAATGTCCCATTAACTTTCAACTGGACACTGGTGCCAAGTGTAGCTTATTCCAAAGAGTGTTATACAGCCACTTAACAAGAATGTTACTCTACAACCCACTCCAGTGGCGCTCCTATCATTCTCCAACCACTCTATTAAGAGCCAGGGAAGTGTACTTCTGCCTTGTTCCTATAAGGACAGAGTCAAAGACATTCTATTCTATGTCGTAGACATAGATGTTAACCCAGTGCTTGGTTTAAAAGACTGCAAAGACTTAAGTCTTGTACAACGTATTTACGCAGTCATGCAGGAAGATAAGTCACTGTTTTTAGGGATTTCTCCAAAATATTTTGCAGTTTGATTTTTTTTATCATAACTTTGACTCACAAAAACCTTGTTATAAGCACATCTATAACATTAATGGCTGGATACAAAAGGTATATAATTCGCTGACATTGACCTTGGAATTTCAAGGTCACAGCAGTCAAACGTCCGGTTAAAGAAGGGAAGAGAAAACGAAGGATAAACCGTAGGTAAAACGTATGAAAGAGACCATCAGACTGATAACATATCACACTTTAATTACCTTTGACTTTTACTTTGTTTTTATAGACAATGATATGCTAGATACAATTAACTAACTCTAAATGTCCTCTCTATTATAAGGAATTAAAGTATTCAGGTGGGCTAATTATAGGGTTCACTCGATATCAACAATACACCAGTAGCTAAAAACATTTAACGGTGACTGCCCATGTTGTAAAAAAAGCTATGCGCCGGCCCGCTATGTGTCACTTCAAATACCTGGCTAGCTCGTACAACATTTCACAAAACATACATACGCTTCACCGACCCCTATACAGACCCTGTTACGATAATCTGTGTTTTGTGATTGATTATTTGTGAATTACAGTAAAACGTACGTAAATGACAAAAGTATCAAACTGTTATTTTCGTTTTAGTGTTTTTGAACTCCCTATTGATCTTATCAGCTGATTTAAGATGATGGTATAGATGATCTAGGTTTGATGACATATTTATTTCTGTGATTATATATGTCCACATATTGACATCATACAATCTAATCTATAAGGAAGACTGTTTAAATGGTATCACGGGTTTCAGAGTTGGTTAAACAATACATATCTTATTGTTAATAATGTATTGTTTATGAAACACAGTTGGTGATCAGTCGTGAACGATACCATGACTTACAAAAAGAGGTCTTCGGCGATGTGAGAGCATAACTAAAAAACAAAAATCACTAGTGCGAATCATTATAAGGCAACTCGGTGTCGGTGACAGTCCCGAATTGCTTCTAGTTTTTTGTTTGTTTGTTTTGTTTTGTTTTTTTGTTATTTAACATAGATTTACAAGTCTTTCCCTTCCATATCATATCTTTTGGCGATGATAAAATGCGGAATTGCTCTCAAGTAATGTCCCGACCTATCCCATCCCCCATAATGTCATAGGCTCGGTTATAACCGGAACAAGGACGTTAAGTCCCATCAATCAATCAATTAAGTGTGAATCGTTAGCCGTTTTTCTACTCTACCGTAAGGTCAATTCAGAATTTAGATAAATTATCTCCGAAGTAGGTATATAATTGATGAACCCCTCTACAAAATTCATCTATGAACAAATTAAAATATCCATTTATTAAATTTCAATAAATGAAATGATTCGATGTTTTTTCTATATTCTTATATATTAGAATGTCGCCCTGTATATTACAAGCAGTGTGAAATATTCGTAATCACTGGGAGTGAAAGGTGTTGGATAAAAAGTTCTAACAGCAAAGCTAGATATATATCTTAATTAATACACATATTCTGTAGATAACCAAATGTATGTGCCGCGGTAATGCTTGTGTATTGTAACTTCATCATACTACTACATAGGTACTAGACTATTTCTGAAATCTTGCTAATTGTAATCAAAGATACTCATGCTAACATCTTTTACAATTTCACCTTTTACTTTAACTATGGATGTATCGGATCGGGGTCCTGCATCAGTCAGTTACATACGTGGATGTTTCAGCTGCCCAGATCTCATAGAATATGTAGGTGGCAGCTTTGTGAGGAAAACTTAAATCAATATATTATTTTTAGAATGTATGTCATTTTTTAAATAATACAAACATGAGCGATACATTACAGGCATAAGTAAACAGGTAAGTAAGGTAAGGTAATTGAACTTCTGGACTGTGACATGCAGCTGGTCTTCATCGTTCATGTCAAGTTAACATTACTACGACTTAATTTATCCCGTTCTGACATACACTTTCATCGGTTGACCATCTGATTATCAATACAGGGTTTTCAATATTGTATTGCTTTAGCATTTTATGGTTCAATATATATTGTTAATCTACATAATGTATACATTATTTTTTGCTATTTCTATTGTTCAGGTTCACCATCAAATTACACCTGTAACAACAAAAGTACTTAATTCATATTGATATGCTTTTTTAGAGCATGTCATTGTCATACCTATTAAAGAGAAGGACTATAGAGAAGGAAGAGAAGTAAACTTAATCTACCTGGTTTTAATCTAAGAATACATTTCTTACTAATTGTAAATTATGTTAACATAACCTTGAATTATCTAAAAGATATACATATTGTACAAATTTAAAAACTTCCCAGAATGCAAAGACTGTCCAACCTGTAATTCCCATAACGATGAATGGAATTTCTTTTTCCATTGCCCCATTACCCCATCCGTTAGATCCAAGTTCTATCTCCAGATTACGGATATCTTCAATCCACTTAAGCGATTAAAACATCATTGTCATCAAATACGAATATCAATACTGCAGACTCCTTAATTTATCAATTAATCATTAGAACTGAGAAAGCCAGACGTGCATCTAGTTTGATTTGGAATAATGTAACGTTTGCACTCTCATTATATATAAAGGGTTTATATATTTCATTTTGGAAACTGGCTACAAGTCATGATGTCGTGGTGTATAAATGCTAAGCAAGTTGATCAAATAGCCTGACTGACAAAATTGGCGTTAGCTAAGTCCAGCTTCACCGGAAAATCATAACTAGTTTCCATACATCTATGGATTATAATGACATTTTCCAGGTCATGTTTGTCCTTTCAACGACAGGGTTACAATTTCATACTTAAATAGTTAAATTACCTAATACCTTGATGAAGAATGCATAATCATGAAAATACAAAGATGAATGATGTTTAATTTCATGAAATGAGGATTTTAGTTTTGATGGGATACACTCATGCCCCAAATTCATTTTGCGCTAGAAGACAACCATGTACACAGGTACGGAAATCTACACATTGTCGTAAGCTTTGCTCTGCTGAGATGTGTTCATGTGGATACATTATGATCTTCTTGGAGTCAACTTGGAGTGAATTTCTTGATAAAACGGACCAACGTTTGTTGACCGCTATCCGCGTTACGCAGGTCGCCGCTTGTTTCAGGATCATAAATCTATCAAGTGGACCGCAGACTGAACGTCTGTAAGACGTGCTGAAACGCCCAGCCCTAGATCTTGTCCTAATTAAATTCATCCAAAGTTCAAAGGTACATTGTACATGTTAAGTTCCGGGTTAAGCTGTCGGTTGCCTTGTCGCTTCTTTAAATTCTATAACTATTCCGACGTAAAATGTAGCATTATATTTTAACCAAAACTTGCTAAAGTGATGTCGCTTGCATTTTGGTTACATATAGTCATGCTTCAAATGCTTTATACATGTAGTTTGTCCATCCCAGGTCAGTAGTATTGTAATACCTATGTTGACTTCATTGTCACTTACAATGTCTGTATTTCATTTGTTTGTTTTAGTTGCGTAGGAAATTGAAAAAAGTGAGAGGGCGACAAATTTTCATTCTGTTAACTAACGACAGCGTCTTTGATGTTTCTCGATTCATATGGCATTTGCGAAACGGATATATCAGAAGGAAAGGAAAGACAACGATGAAAGCAAAACATGGCATGAGATATGATGAACATTGAACAGCTGAAATTATAGAATAGTGTAATGTCAACAAATGTCAGCTGAGTCGAGAAAGATCACTCACTCTGTCTAAAAGTAATACTTTCTTGTTTAAAATGTTCAAATTATTCTTCAAAAATTGTAAATTAAATTGTAAATGAAGGAGACCTCTAAATTATCTTCCTCCGTTTCCCTCTAATTATCACCTTATCTCTACTCTTCTTAAACTCACATTTTCAAAAATAAAATCACGTTATGTAAATTTGTGTTGTATACTGTTTTTGGAAAAGGGCTTTATATAAGTTTTGTATATTTATGATACAATAAAATATGTTTAAACTAAAACGTGGTGTTTGTCTTCCATATTCGGACTAGTTAATAGGATACTCGACATCACATCTAAATTAATTCGGACTAACGAATCTTACATATATCATCATCATACTCAATACTGTACCGGACTTCTATCGGGATTCGGACTAACGAATTTTGCCATCGGTAGTAACAGGTATTTAGCCCCCTACACCCCCGCCCCCTCCCCCATTGATGCTGTACATAAAAGTATTTATATGCTGTTGTCAGTGAATTTGTACACCTCGAGTGCAGTAAATCCCAGTTAAAAAATAACCACGAATTCATGTTTGGTTGGATGGACCACTGTACACCACAGTCTCGTGATGCTGGACAGTAGTTCCCTCTCACGTGACCCGTCGGGTGAAATGAGGTAAACGTTTCCGGACAAGTGACCACAAACATACACATTGCCATCCCGGTCCAGTCCGATACCTACAGGATCATTCAGACCACGATCCCTGTACCTGTAGACTACTGCGTCACTGTCTAGTCCGTCGACACACTACGTCATTGTTATCTGTGACATAACCTTCACACTACTAGGAGTACTGACCAGGATGTACAGCTATACTCCAGGTATCAGAGGGACTCCTGATCGTGTTGACCATGGACAGCTAACCATTTTGTAGTGTACATCTCAGTATTTGGGTTGTGTTTCCGGCCATAAATATATCTGTATGCTACCGTTGACTTTATATTCTTTCCGGTAGGAAGATGTATCATCAAATAGCAGGAATCTGTTGTAATGGTGATCTGTGATAAGTAATTAATTGTTGTAGGTAAAGATTCCTCCAATTAACCAAGCCCTTTCCACTCCTCTAACTTTGTTTTTGTTAACCGTATGTACACAAGATACCGACCCGGTCCATACATCCACCTCTGTCGTTACTGGAGTAGTCTGGACTGTCAGATGCTGCAGAGAACCCGTCAAATCGGAAGTGGAAGTCGAGTCCGAAAATGTTGTAGCTGAAGGCGAATCAAAGCTCCAACCAAGGAAACTATGCGACCATTTACATTCTGTGACACAGGTGAAAGTGTCGAGGTCACGTCAACATTTCCCGTGGTTGTCATTTTCATGATTCCATCAATCGTTGCCTCTAGCTTCAGTGTGATGTCAAACCTATTTGGTTCTTTCTTTGTGTTTTGATCCATACGTCGGTAATGTCCCGATATCTGAATTTTTGTTTGTTCTCTCACGAAAAATCGGTGACGCTCTGATAACTATCTGAACCTGACATCAGCAGGTGTAAATTTTCCGCTTTGATGTGCAATGTGTTGACATTCTTCCGTCGAGACAGTAGTTGTTGTCTTATGTTCTGCATTAATCTGCGAGATTGGATTGAAATCTTGTGTTGAGACTATCGAGCGTGTCTTTAGCTTTCTGTATCCTGTCGGTAACTTCCGCTGAGACAATTCGATGTGAAGCTGATGCATTGTTCCGTTCATGATGAATTCTGTACTGTTTATAGAGCTTCTCTTCACATTCGGTACACGTGACCTCAAGGGAAAACCCATAAGGCTACTAACGACCGCTGTCCTTGTAGACTAATTCACAAGACTCATACCAAATCATTTGATCTTTGATAATGGGTAATGATTTTATAGGTCACAGGGTGGCATTCGGAAATTTTTATGCCAAAGCATACAGATATATGATTTTTCGATTACGTTCTGTTTTCTTCCATTTTAAAATATTTGTCTTTTTAACTAACGTCTTAAAAAGCACTATAGCTGTATGTGTAAATTTGTTGAAAAATTATCGTAAAACATATATGAGCAATAACTATTTTTTCTTATTTTGATATTACTATTATTACAGCATATGGATATTGAGTCAAATCCAGGGCCTGTAGAAGGTGAACTTTCTGTTTTTCATTTAAATATTAGAAGTGTGAGAAACAAACTTGAATATATTGAAAATATAGCAGGTGAATATGACGTAATATGTCTTACTGAAACTCATCTTGATGTTGAAGTCCCAAGCAGCGAGTTATTACTGGATGGCTTCCACCACCCTTTTAGACTTGATAGAAATTTTGCGGGAGGGGGGATTTTAGTATATGTAAACGAGGTTTTGAAAGTTAGCAGGATAGTTGATCTAGAACGTCACGACACTGAAATATTATGGCTCCAAATTTATCTTCCCGAAAAAAGCATACTGATTGGGACTGTGTACCGTTCTTCCTTTCATACAAATCAATTCTGGGAAAATCTTCAGGCTTCAATAAGTGATGCGGTGGAAATATCCAGTAATGTCATACTGCTTGGAGACATCAATGTTGACATGATTACTATGTCACAGAATCATGTTTTATCTGATATAATAAATTCGTTTAATTTTATAAATGTCATAAATGAACCTACTCGTATAAGTCCCACGAGGTCAAGTTTACTCGATCCAATTTTGGTATCAGAATCAATTTCATACACTTATTCCTCTGTAGTATCCACTGAAAATGTAGTTACTGACCACCAAGGTTGTGTTGTATATATTTCTGTTCCGTCATTTCAGAAACTAACATATAAACGTAAAATTTGGTTATATAAAAGAGGCGACTATGTACTTTTTAATCGTCTTGTTGAAGAATATGATTGGGATACTCTTTTCGCTACATGCAACTCTGTTCGGCCAGTGAACGTTTTACTGAAATTTTTCTTGATTTTGCTCGTAGATCGATACCACATAAGGAAATTACTGTAAGACCAAACGATAAGCCCTGGATGTCTTCAGACCTTAGAAAAAATATGAGAGCTCGTGATAGATTTCGGAAAATAGCCAAACGTACCAATCATCCACGGGACATAGCTAAATTCAAAAATCAGCGAAATAAAGTGAATAATATGAAAAAGTATGCACGACAGTCTTTTTATGAAAATGTTGGAAATCTTATTGAGTTTTATCATTCGTCTGATCCTAAAAACTATTGGCGACTTGTCAAAAGATTGATGGGGAATTCCGAGACATCACGTCCTATCCCTACTTTAGTTGATCCAATTTCGGAACGTTTATTAGTCGATGATAAGGCCAAATGTAATGCATTGAACGACTATTTTTGCAGTATCACTAGCATAGATGACAACAATAACGATGTTCCTTTGTTAGAACCTAAAACAGAAAGTTCTTTTGAGTTACCTGTAATAAGTCAAAATGACATATCTGATGTTTTGATGAATTTAAAACTTGGTAAAGCTTCTGGCTCTGATGAAATTAGCCACCACATGTTGAAGTATACTGCTAAAACTGTATGTAGACCACTTGAATTGCTTTTTAATTTGTCGTTATCAACTGGTATTTATCCCGATACTTGGAAATTTGCTAAAGTGATACCTCTTTTTAAGAAGGGTGATAGGCATTCTCCTTCTAATTATAGACCTATATCACTTTTGTCCTCTGTTGGTAAAACATTTGAAAGAGTTATCTTCAAGTATTTACATAATTATTTTCTTGAAAATTCACTTTTCTATCAGTATCAATCAGGATTTATGCCGGGTCACTCGACCGTATATCAATTAATTGATTTATATCATAACATTTGCCTTGATCTAGAAGAAAAAAAACATTCTTGTTTAGTTTTCTGTGATATTTCTAAAGCCTTTGACAGGGTTTGGCATAAAGGTTTATTAGTAAAACTAAAGTCATACGGGATATGCGGAAATTTTCTATCATGGATTGAAAACTACTTAACCAACAGACGACAAAAAGTTTTTATAAATAATTGTTATTCGGATTTTGGTTTGATACATGCTGGCGTCCCTCAAGGTTCCATTCTTGGGCCTCTATTTTTCTTAATATTTATCAATGATATCTCAGAAATTCTTCAATCTACTGCACGTCTTTTCGCTGACGACACCTCTTTGAAAGTCTCTTCATCTTCATGTCTAGAAATACAAACAGTTTTAAATAGTACTTGGCTAGTTACTTTTAATCCAAATAAGACGGAAGTTATTTTTATTTCTAATTCGGATAACGTTGATGAAGATCTGGAACTGATTTTTGATGGCCATTTTTTAAATTTTAGTAGTAAGCATAGACATCTTGGAGTTACATTAAATTCAGATGCTAAATGGGTAGATCATATAAATGAAATTTATAAGTCGGCTATGGGAAAAGTAAATATATTGCGAAAACTTAAATATACATTAAAGCGTGATGCTCTTTTACGAATTTATAAAACTTATATTTTACCAGTTTTAGAATATGCGTGTGAAATTTGGGATGGGTGCACTTCAAGTGACTCAGAAAAGTTAGAGAAGGTTCAGCGGGAGGCAGCTAGGATAATAACAGGGTTACCATTATTTGCTAGAAACGAGTCATTGTATTCAGAAACAGGTCTAGAATTACTTTCAGTTAGAAGGAAAAGACGGAAATTACAATTAGTTTACAAAATGGATAGACATCAAACTCCAAACTACATTACAAATTTACTTCCCTCTACAGTCGGTGAAAACAGACAGGGTCTAAGAAATAATGAAAAATATAGAATCCCAAATTTCAGACTGTCTATTACAAACCAATCTTTTCTACCTTCCTCTTTGACGATGTGGAACTCTATACATTCTGATATTAGATCCATGCCTTTTTCTGCTTTCAAGTCAGCTTTAGCCCCTAACTTACCATGCTCAGTACCCCCTTATTACTTAATTGGTGATAGAAAACTTAATATTATTCACACTAAATTAAGACATGAATGCAGTTCCCTTAATCATGATCTTTACCGTTCAAATCTGGTCCAAAACTCAAATTGTGTAAATTGTGGCTATTATTGTGAGAATGCCTATCACTTCGCATGTGGGTTAATGTTGCGTCCCGTTTTGTTGCTCATTAGTGTATTCATGTAAAATATACATTGTTGTACATTGTTGCAACTTGTACATTCCAATGACGTCACATTGTTTACAGATCCCGCGTTGTGTCTGCACTGCCTGACACGAAGGCTTCATTCTGTGTTTTTTAGTGTTTTTGTTAGTTTTCTGATAATTCAATTGATCAGGTATGATTAAACAACCCCAATCAATATGAGGTGTGAATGTAATTTTAAGTTTAAACGGCATGTTGCGAAAATTACTTTAACTTTCACTTTGTCAGTGCATTCGTGATCGCAGCTTCGATCGGCTGTCATGGCAACGATGAGGACGGTGGTTTTATCACTATGACGAATTTACAAACTTGCATGTGTACAGCCGAAAACTTCTAACTATACCTTATGTCTTTGGAAATCATCTGTAAATGATTAATTGAATTAATTACGATCCATTGCATTCCTTTATTAACGTTTGTTCGTTTCTATATGCCGATTTCGAAACTTAAAACACTGAAGAGTTCCAATATTGGAGAATGAACATTAACACTTGCTCTATAAATCGTCCTAGAGCACCCGACTACCCTAAATCAATACTTATGAAACAGGCAAGAGCACGAAGGTAATTGTATGAGAACAACGAAAAGTGCTGTACATTCTTACGAAATTGACAAACATCGTCAAAATTACTTAAAAAGTCGTCAATTAATCGGCACTTCGTCAATTAACACCAGTTTATAACGCCGTTATGTAACCATACTTGAATAAATAGAAGAATGTACAGCACTTTTTCTCGGTTTCTTAGCACGATGAATAAGTGTATCACATTAGTCTGTACGACAAAATACGTTAGTCGGGTGCTCTGGCCATATTTACCGACCAAGTGTTAATGTAGTCCTTCGTGCCGGTCACGTGACCACGCGAGAACACGAGGAACGACGAAAACATCCCGATAAAGACGTTGGACACCTAACATTAAAATCCGATCAAAAAAAACAAACCGAACTAACCGGGAAATCATTAAATATTGAATTTATATTTAAACGTGACGTTTTTTGTTCTTTTTAATTATAAATGCAACATTAACCCACATGCGAATTCTTCTTTGAATGTCAATCTTACACAAATGCTCGAGTTGTGCTTTTAAATCATTTAAGTGATTTAGATATAAATATATCTTTAAGATTATTACTTTTTGGAAATGAAAATATGTCTTTGGATTTAAATTGTGTTGTATTTAACAAAGTACAAAATTTTATAAAATCCAGCGGAAGATTTTAACAAGTTTTTAACAATATTTAACATGTTTGAAACTTTTATTGACTTTGTTATATTATTTTGTGTGAGTGCCTAATGTTATGTAGGCCTATATCTCTTTCGTACTGCAGTTGATCAGTCTGTAATATCATCTGTTGTCTATGTAACTATTGTAAGGAAATGGCTTCATAAGTTGTAATAACTTGTGCCAAATCCTATTTGCAAATATGTGTAAATAAAATATGTTTAAAGTCAAAGTCACAAGACTCCAAGTATTTTCTATAATGTAAGGAACAAAATACATCGGACATGCCAGTAAAATCTTAGGTTTTATCAGGTTTTAATCGACGGTCTGACGGCCTGTCACAAGGAACGAACGAACGAACGAACGAACGAACGAACGATTTTTTTTTATATTGTATGTGTTAAAGCACCGTATAACTAAACAAATGAATGTTTTACAAAGTTTTGGTCCGGAAAAAATATCTCGGTCAATATGTCAAAAAACTGATATAAAGTTTGGGCGATGAGCCAAAATAAGTAGACGTGATTAAGCTAAACTAGGTCACTGCGACCTCTATACATTTTATCTTCGCATTTGATCGACAGTCATGGAACTGAGAATGTGTTACAGTCTTCAAGAAATGGGACATTCCCTCGTATGTATAGCAAAATATACCTTCGGTAAAAATGATACCCCTGGTGTTCATTATAAGGAGTTCCTTACCTTATAATGGGGGTGTCATAATAGCTACTACCCCCCCCCCCCCCCCCCCCCCCCCCCACCCCCCCACCCCACCCCACACACACACACACACACACACACGCGACAAAAAAACAAAAAATCAAAAACGTTTGAATATGTGCTATACTAGGAAAGGTTCAATATAATATATGTACAATTCGTATGCATGTATGTAAATACATTACGATCCAGGTATTCATATCATCTTATAGACGACTTCCACAATGATCATGTCAGGGTATCGGGCCGACCATCACTGCGCCATTGAAACGTTCTTTTTAAGAACGCCGATGTGGCGCAGCGGTATAAGCTGCGGGTATTTCTGGCTAGGCGATTGGTTGCCGTAGATCGTGAGTTCGAGGCCCGGTCAGGGCACGAGTCAAAAAGTTGTCTTCTTTCGTCATTTGTGTTGCTAAGTTATATATATAGGGTCTAGTAAGTAATAACGACGGTATTAACCAATATGGGTACTGGATCCTAACAAACAAATGTTGGATGCGTATTATTAGAAATAGATATATGTCAAGTAGTAATAACGACAGTACAGACAAGTAAATTGTCGAATTTTCGAGGCAATCTGCCCCTTTATCAAGACACAGGTAAATTACATACGATCACATATAGACATAGAACATGGAACAGTTACACAAATGTAGTAGGTAAAAACAACGAAAATATCGTAGTGTTGTAAAAACGACCCCCCTCGGCCGATACTTAATTCGCGAGGGCCTATTATGATTAATTAGGAAACATCTTAGGTGGCGTTCAGATGCTAAAAGTAAATGAATAAATAAATAATATAACTTAAAGGTTTAACAAAATATATATATATATAGGGCGTGAAAAAAAAATGTATCTGCTATCGCCGTTCCATTATGGTAAGAGGCGACTTAATTTCAGATCATATCTTTTCTTTTCTTTCTATCAAGTATCTTCTTCATAATGTCTCTTGACAAAAACTTTTGGCTTTTCCCTTGTGGAGACAAACCAGAGTCTGTAGTGATGGTACATTTTGGAGTCGGATGACTGGTATACCCTGTCAGTATAATGTGGTCGGATGGACTGTCTTGCCTGATGTCTTTGGCAGAATCTTTCAATGCGGTAGTTTTGCCAAGAGCGGGTCTACACATGTTCTTGCGCAGTGTCCACCATGGAACTTTGATTTCTTTATTACATTACATAAATATGTGTAATTAAATGTGACATCATATTATATCATCCATTAAATCTGAACGTTAGTTCATACAAACTCTCCTAGTTGACTCAGTACTTATCCAATCTACATTGTATAATAAACGGAAGGATGTGTAACGAATCTCGATATCGTAACATATTACATTTCAATGATTTCATTGATTTTATTTCACTCAGCCACACTTTGTGTGGAACAAGAGGACATACCTTAAACATTAACTTTGTACATCCTTAAACTTTATCTTTGTATACATGTATATGGTAAATACATGTACAGTTTCACACATTCCTAAACATTATCTTTGCACATGCAGTAAATGCAGTGATTCACATATTCTTATACCTTATCTAAGACAATTTATCACATTTTTTTTCTAAATTTAGCTTCAAGGCAATGTGTGCGATAGTTTCCACTAACAATTTTCATACTACCAACATATTTATCTACATGGTGCCCGCTCCGGGAAATTGTGGCCTATTCCATAATATTGATTATTTTATTGGTTATTAGAATTGTTTTCTATCAAATCCTATGTTTTATGACTTTCCAAAATATAAATACGGAAACGGCAAAATATAAATAACATTTACACTGGTTTAGTTTATAATAAACTGATTTCAACGAAATCATCGATCTACATGTAGGCATATAACGTGAATTATGCGATGATGAACACAATGTTTTGAGACAGAAATAATCGTCGTCCCTTGAACTAGCCTAATTATCAAATACAACTCATAGGAAAAATAAAATATAATCTGATTCAGAAAAAGAAACACAAGATGCTAATCGGCTGTTTTATGTAAAATAAAAATGATCGTGTGGCCCAGAATATAAAACCCGAACACGCGGATATACCATGTAGTAAAAATGACGTTCCCTGGAACAACGTGATGATCTTGTTCAAGGCTTTGTTCTAATGACGTCATTATTTGCCTGTAGTGACGCCATATTAACCATGATATGACGTCAAAATTTATTTCAATGTGTATTTAGATATTCCCCTATCAATCTGTAATAAATAAATTAAGAAAATAATATGCTCATTTTTTACTGTCCTGCATCGGCCTAAAATCGGTCCGCTGGCACTCAACGTAGTACTATAATCGGCCCAAAATCGGCCACGTGGACGTTAAAGAAGTGTCCTTGTCTTGCCTTTTTTAACTAGTTGTGATTGACGTAAAAATAAAATGTAAAAGAAAAAAATAATAGGAATTATCAATACTACCTTGGGTGTTGACGGTATTTTGTCACTGTTTACCTGGGCTCTGTAGGAATGTCCGGTGGTGATAATTAGACAGGGATTAGTAACTGTACTGGGAAGGGTTGAACTATACGTAGTCTACCTGAGGAGATAAAGAGTTACCTCCTTCATACTTATCTGGGAACGAATTAATATTTATTTTATCTCGGAACTTCACTTAAAATTTTATGAACAAAATTAATATGTTAATGTTTAGGATTAACATTTTTTGAACATGAAGCGTTTTTAGCGATTTATAAATATGTGTATAAAATATGCACATATAGGAAAAATGTTTCTGTTTGATATAAAGTAGTAAGTTTTGCAATTAAGAACGTCTTTCCGTTTCAAACACTGGTGCGAATTTGTACCACCGTGTAACCAAAGGTCCACTAAGCCCTAATTGGCCTTACGTATGTTTGCTCTGGTGTGAATGTAGGTTGATACAGTGTACTTCAATCTACATTTGCTGATGATATTTTGAATGAGTTTCTGCAGCAGTTTACTCCATTATAGATTCCTACTAGTAGGATTACAAGCCTGTGGTTGGATACTCCTTGTACAGGTTCCTACTAGTAGGATTACAAGCCTGTGGTTGGATACTCCTTGTACAGGTTCCTACTAGTAGGATTACACGCCTGTGGTTGGATACTCCTTGTACAGGTTCCTACTAGTAGGATTACAAGCCTGTGGTTGGATACTCCTTGTACAGGTTCCTACTAGTAGGATTACAAGCCTGTGGTTGGATACTCCTTGTACAGGTTCCTACTAGTAGGATTACAAGCCTGTGGTTGGATACTCCTTGTACAGGTTCCTGCTAGTAGGATTACAAGCCTGTGGTTGGATACTCCTTGTACAGGTTCCTACTAGTAGGATTACAAGCCTGTGGTTGGATACTCCTTGTACAGGTTCCTGCTAGTAGGATTACAAGCCTGTGGTTGGATACTCCTTGTACAGGTTCCTACTAGTAGCATTACAAGCCTGTGGTTGGATACTCCTTGTACAGGTTCCTACTAGTAGCATTACAAGCCTGTGGATGGATACTCCATGCTGATAGCTTTCATTTCATGGAAGATGTACTTAGAGATATAAATTGTTGAGGGGATGAGGGAAATGTGACTCACAAAACAGTTGTAGTTGTTTTGATGGCATTTTACATTAAACTTCCATTTTCAACGTGTAATCGTAAAACCCAAACAGTGTACACTCATTTAAAAAAAAAAAGGAGACACAATTGTGCATGGATTATGATGATTATTATTATTACAGTAATTATTCCTACGAACATTATAATTAATACATATTATATTATATATAACAATACTATATACTACCGACTACGATCATTGGTCACCCATTTCTACCACATATATACACATACTACAATGTATCTATACCACATTGGTATGCTGGTATACCACATAAACACACATACTATCTATACCACATTGGTATGCTGGTATACCACATAAACACACATACTATCTATACCACATTGGTATGCTGGTATACCACATAAACACATATACTATCTATACCACATTAGTATGATCTATACCACATAAATACATATACCACATTGGTATGCTGGTATACCACGTAAATACACATACTATATATACCACATTGGTATGCTGGTATACCACATAAATACACATACTATCTACAGTATACCACATTGGTATGCTGGTATACCACATCAATACACATACTATCTATACCACATTGGTATGATGTATACCACATAAATACACATACTATCTACAGTATACCACATTGGTATGCTGGTATACCACATAAATACATATACTATCTATACCACATTGGTATGACGGTATACCACATAAACACATATACTATCTATACCACATCGGTATGACGATATAACACATCAATACATATACTATCTATACCACATTGGTATGACGGTATACCACATAAATACATATACTATCTCTACCACATTGGTATGACGGTATACCACATAAATACATATACTATCTCTACTACATTGGTATGACGGTATACCACATAAATGCATATACTATCTCTACCACATTGGTATGACGGTATACCACATAAATACATATGCTATCTCTACCACATTGGTATGACCGTATACCACATAAATACATATACTATCTCTACTACATTGGTATGACGGTATACCACATAAATACATATACTATCTCTACCACATTGGTATGACCGTATACCACATCAATACATATACTATCTCTACTACATTGGTATGACGGTATACCACATAAATACATATACTATCTCTACCACATTGGTATGACGGTATACCACATAAATACATATACTATCTCTACCACATTAGTATGCCGGTATACCACATAAATACATATACTATCTCAGCGGGCTGAAGTTAGTAGCGGATTCGTTATTCGTTATTGGGGATTCGAATAACGAATCCGCTGCCAACAGCGGATTGGGGATTCGAATAACGAATCCGCTGCCAGCAGCGGATTGGGGATTCAGTTTTTTATGTTTAAATGATGTTTCTTTTTATTGACGTTTTGACGATTGGATTCAAATAACAAATCCGGTTCAGCCGTGGATTAGAGATTCAGTTACATATAAGTATTTTTCTTATTATATGTGATTGGGGATATCGAATAACGAACCCGCTGCCAGCAGCGGATTGGGGATTCGAATAACGAATCCGCTGCCAGCAGCGGATTGGGGATTCGGTTTTTTATGTTTAAATGATGTTTCTTTTTATTGACGTTTTGCTGGCAGCGGGTTCGTTATTCGATATCCCCAATCACATATAATAAGAAAAATACAGCTGAAACGTCTTTCTAGGACTCGTACACCATACGCCTACAGCACATATTGACTCAGGCTATAACACCCAGTGGGTCATATCTTAAATGTTCCACAGGTAAATGCAGGTAATGTTAATATAGCAAAAACAACATGTTGGCAAAGTGGGGATGAATCATATGATGGTGTAAACGTGACTGCGATTTGCAAATGATTGTCCTTTTTGTCATAATGAGTATGATAAACGGTGTCACCTCCCGACGATGTGACGTAATAATAAAAATATGACGTCATTATCACATCATAGCCTATTTTGTAGCGAAATAGACCGACATTAAACGCAAGTCACACGTTTGATTTCTGGTTTGGTATAATTTAACAAATCGGTGTAAAGTTTGCGTTATTTCATTGATGTTATGAGAGGTATATACGTCTCTGATTAAAGGAAATGTTTTTAAAGAATTATTGTGTGTCCATTTTTATCATTGCATTGCCAGCTGATATTATATAGGGAATGTTAAAAAAGATTTAGATTAAAACAAAACACTATGTCGTCAATATGTAACAGGGTGCTCATGCCTGCCACGGGTTATAGAGAATCCAAAAAGCCATAGTTTGGTTTACACTTTATTCTCCAGGTAAAAACCTTTATCCTTAAACAATAATCTGGCAGATAGTCAACAGTCAAGCCGTGCATGTATATACGTCCTCACCCGTGTGTCGCTGATGTGATAGTCCACGGGTGGCACGGTCCTACAGGTCGGGTACACTCAGTCACGTGACAACATATACATGACATACACGGGCAACACAAGGTACATGTACAAGACGCGGGAAACTGAACATTACGTAAATGTAAGCACAAGACGCGGGAATACAAAACTTTTACAAACCAGACCTGATGCACATTAAGTATACCTAATATCTAAAATGACAATTAAAATTCACACATACAATACTCACACCATCTTTTGATATATATGCCACTTTGGCAATTCATATACAATAATACATTTATTACAGTAAAACAAAATAACCAACTGCTACATACTTCCCCCCACAGGTCAAATGGCGTCCTCGTCATTTGTCCAGAACCAATGCCAGCACAGCATCAGCCACTTGGGCTGACAGTCCTCTGAACCGATCCGAAGATGCCAGTGACATCAAATACGACACTCTTCGTTGCCAGTCTGGCTCCTGGACGGACATCAAAAAATCTTCAGAGGTATAACGCTCAGGTAGTCTTCTCTGACGTGTTGACCTCCTGAGTTCAACCTCTGGTTCCCGGGGTTGCCTTTCCTCAACGTCTTGAGGCCGACCGTCGTCCTTTGCAACCTCGTCTCTAACTGCATCATGACCGTCGTCATGTTGTTCCTGAATTTCCTCCCTTATCCCAACATCATCCACCTGATTCTCGATACGGGTTGCTGTACCATCAATTGGTGTTGATATTTCAAGTGTGACTGAATCGTCATCATCCTCCTCCAGTTCCTGCACTTCTGGAACCTCAACCTGTACTGGCGGCATTAAAGATTCCCTGGCTCTAGGAGCACTAGCTCTAGGTCTGGGCACTGGCTTTGGCGGGTGAACTTGGGTATCCCTGTGTATATAACCAATCGGAAGTAGATGGTTCCTATGCAGTGTTCGTTGTCTGCCAACGCCATCCTCCCTCCTCACCCCAAACACTGGTATGTCCAAGTTCGGTCGACTTACTACAACATAGGCACAGTCCTCCCAAAGATCAGCGATTTTATGACGGCCATCGGATGCGAGCACCTTCACCAATACTCTGTCACCGATATCAAGTGTGGCCCCTCGCACCCGATTGTCATAGTTAACCTTCTGTCTTCCCTGAGCATTTTTTACGGACCTAGCCGCTATGTCATATGACTCCTTTACGGTCGAAT